>NW_010967875.1:18062-29533 GCF_000463585.1 Tarenaya hassleriana | reverse complement strand
TCAGCTCCGGACCAAGACCCTTCTTGGTCAGCTCGGTCCGACTTGTCATTTCTCGGTCCGCCTGTCCCAGAATCTGGTCAGCGGCTAACCAACTCTTGGTCAGCCGGACCAGGTCTGGACAGATGGCCGCAGACCGAGCTTCCGGACCTCCTGGACTGACCAAACTTGGTCCGGGGCTGACCAAACTTGGTCAGCTCCGGACCAACGCACTGAAAACTCCTTTTCATGCTCGTTTCGGTCAAATCTCGTTTCCATTCTTCGTATTCTTCATGTATAAGTCCATCTCTATTGGTGTGTGACCCTGTAGGCCCATTTTAAGTGGTAGTGACTTTAGGAACTTTTTCCGAACCACAAGTCATGGTTAGCCTCTAGCAAGACTCCATGACCACCCATTTAGAATTGAGTTAGAGGTGATCTAACCAAGGCAGTAACAGCTCGAGTTCTGGTCCTTTGTCTCACGATATCATATGTTGAACAAGGGCATGGTTTGAGCCACCCTTCAAGTTCAACTGCTTTCTCGTCTTGGCAAATCGACTAGTAAAATAGATGCAACTTCATCTATAGCGTGGTCACGCGTTTTCATAGTCCGACTTCCACGAGAGGGCCCAACGATATCTCTCCTGTTAAGGAGGTGACAAGTCGCATATTGCATGCTTACTATCTCCATATGATTCGTGAACATATCTGATCAACGCCGTTATAATCATCCGGTTAAAGACGACGTTTGACGCAGTCAAGACACGTCACTCCTCATATCAGATACTGTAGACATCTCAGGTATGAGGATTCATAAACGAACCGCTGTATGAGATTCAAGTCATGACTCTGTCCATGTGACAATCTCATGCGGGTCATCCAGTCACTCGTTCACAACGAGTACCCATGATTGTGATCTACATCCAACGCGTTGATCACACCTCATGCTAGTCTTCGTTCAACATTGTTCCCACAATGATGACTGACTAGGGAGTTTAGAATCATTCTCTAATGATCCAAGGATGCCGAAATACAACAAACATGCTAATCGTATAACGGATAAATAATGCATTCATAAATCAATGAATCAATACAAAGTAAAATGTCATATCATGGATCATCCTAGAGCATTACAACCAACACAGATACCGTGATACATATGGTTGTACTATGGGGATATTGCATGTTGTTGCCATGTGTGTAGCTTGCTCGTGCGTACGAGTTAAGCGTGATTGTGTTTGTGGATGGTTGTGGACTCAACCATCACCGTCATGGACTTGACGGGCGTTTGAGACGCGTTTTAGTCGTGTGCGACATGATGGCCAACGTCATGGATTTGACGGGCGTGGACTCGCACCTAGTCATGGACTTGACTAGGGTATATGGCTGGACCCTATGGTGGACTCCATATGGGTATGATTGTATTCCGTTGTGTCATGGACTTGACATCGGTAGTCACGAGAGTGACGAGCGCAGGAGACGCGCACAATCGCATGCGATGCGATGGCCAACGTCACGCGAGTGACGGGCGTGGAGGCGCCCCTAGTCATGCCGACTTGACTAGGGTATACGGCTAAGCCCTATGGTGGACTCCATACGGGCGTGATTGTGTTTGCTATTTATGTGCTTACTGTGTTCTTACTTATTGCATGTGTTTTATGGAAATGTCGACTGTACCGTTCTCAATGGGAATGGGATTTCCGGGTTCCACCCGGGCTACTCACTAAGCGGTTGTGCTTAGCCCTCGTGGTTTTATATTTTTCAGATCACGAGGATTACGCCTAGCGCATCGGACGACAATGACCTGAGAGAGGTAGCATCATGTACAGGATTTGTATTCTGAACTATGGGACTTGTATTCCCGCATTTTGTACGGTTGTATTATGACTATTCGGATATGTGTCATTTTGTGATACTGATCGCATTGTATTTTCCGCCGTTTACTCTGATTTGTTTTAAAAATGTTTTTTGGATTTCGTTATTTTGCTTCCGCGATTTATTATTTTATTTTATATCGTCAATGTGATACAGCCCGTATACTGTACACGGGTTACAGGTGTCACAACTTTTGGTATCAGAGCCACGTTCTTTCCTTGGAAAGGAATCGTGCTCATTACCTAATGATTTTCATCGAAAATGTTTTCAAACCGTGTCCGAAGAAAATCCTCTTTTGCCGAGGTCCGTACATTGATGATGCAAGCTGGAGTCGTCGAAGGCTTAATAAACTTAACATGGCGCAGTTAGAGTTATATGCTTAAATAGAGATCAACGATTTCTAAGATTAAGTCCAATGTCTAAACTAAGGGATTGGAATTAGGGAACTAATTCCAAAATCCCTAAGAAGCCCTATAGCAGTACCTAAAGGACCCTGCGCCAACCCACCACGAGTGGGAGGTTTAAGACAAAGGGGGGATGACTTATCTCACTCGCCATTTATATTGGCATTAGCAGAGGACCCCCTTAAGTTCAATACGAAGGACCGAAAAGAAGATAATCAAGAAGAGCAACGGGGCATTCCTTGTTATCCGAAGCATAGATTGGAGGACACACCGGTTACCCGTGACTTTCTAATGCTTTTCCCTGATGACTTGTCGGAATTTCTGTCAAGGGGAGAAATGGATTTCACTACTGACATACTACTGGGTACAGAGTCAATCACCAAGGTTCCATATCGGATAACACCGGTTGAGATGATCGAATTGAAGGAGTAGTTGAACGAATAAATGAAAAAGGTTTATACGCCCCAACGTTTCACCGTGGAGAGCACCGGTACTCTTCATGAAAAAGAAGGACGGGAGTATGCGGTTGTGCATCGATTACCGAGGGCTCAACCAAGTGACTATCAAGAATCGGTATCCGCTACCCAGAATTGATGAGTTGCTGTACCAACTACAGGGAGTCCAGTGGTTTTCGAAGATCGATCTACGATCCAGATATCATAAGATTTGGGTCAAGGAGGATGACATACAGAAGACGACATTCCGGACGAGATATGAACACTTCGAGTTCGTGGTCATGCCTTTCGGCCTCACGAACGCGTCTCGGTGTTCATGCAACTGATGAACCGCGTGTTCATGGACTATCTGGATGAGTTCGTCATCAGTTTCATCGATGACCTCCTCATCTATTCTCCGGATCCGCAGATACATGAGGAACACCTGCGGAAGATATTGTGGAGGCTGAGACAGAACCGGCTGTACGTGAAGTTCAGTAAGTGCAACTTCTGGTTATAGGAGATTGGATTCCTGGGACATGTGGTATCGACCCTGGGCGTTCAGGTCGATCCGGCCAAGATCGAGGCCGTCATGGAGTGGCAGTCCCCGACTTCTACGACAGAAGTCAGGAGCTTCTTGGGACTAGCCGGTTATTACCGACGATTCGTCGAGGGATTCCCAAGATCGCTCGACCCTTGACGAAGCTGACAGGGAAGAACGTCAGGATCGAATGGACGGCAGAATGTGAGGAGAGCTTCGGAGAGTTAAAGCAGAGATTGACATCAGCGCCGATCTTGGCATTACCACGGCCGGAAATGCTATAAGAGGTATACACTGACGCGTCCAAGCATAGACTCGTTGTGCGTTGATGCAGGAGGGACACGTGATCGCTTACGCGTCGAGACAGCTGAAGAAACACGAGGAAAACTACCCGACACACGATATGGAGCTAGCGGCGGTAGTTCATGCGCTAAAAATCTGGAGATCGTATCTGTATGGGGAGAAAGTTAAGCTCAACACGGATCACAAGAGCTTGACCTATGTGATACCTCAGAAGGATTTGAATCTGAGACAGCGGAGATGGTTGGAGTTGATTACAGATTATGATCTAGAGATAGCCTACAATCGGGGAAAGGCTAACGTAGTGGCCGATGCTCTTAGCAGGAAGAAGATCTTAGCGGCCATACGTGTTGTCACCTCATCTCGCAGCAACGCCGCTGAGTTGACTGCGATGTTGGGACATCTCTCGTTAACGCCCGAGGAGTCGACACCGACTCTGATAGAATGCGTGGTAAGGGGACAGTGCGCTGATCCTTTACTCGCTCGATACATGGATCACATCGAGGAATATAGCCTCAAAGGCTACCGCATCGACGAGCAGGGAGCGTTGCGACTTGGGAACCGACTATATGTGCCCGACGATCTAGAACTGAGATAGGAGATTTTGTCAGAGGTACATCAGTCGAGGTTGGCGATACATCCGGGGGCGAATAAGATGTATCAGGGGCTTCGACAGTGGTATACTTGGCCGTGAGTCAAGAGGGATGTGGCAGGCTACGTAGCGAGATGCCTCACTTGCCATCAGGTGAAGGCAGAGCGACAGATGCCGGGAGGAAACCTACAACCGCTGGAGATACCCGAGTGGAATGGGATTCGATCGCCATGGACTTCGTGGTCGGATTACTGCTCACGTCCAGCAAGAAGAACGCCATTTGGGTAGTCGTGGATCGACTAACCAAATCTGCTCATTTCATCCCCATCTGGCAGGAATATCCGATTGAGAGTTTGACGCAGATTTTATGTCGATGAGATCGTGCGTCTACATGGGGTCCCGAACGAGATCTTTCGGACAGAGACGCTTGATTCACATCACGCCTGTGGAAGACGATACAGGAGGCACTGGGGACAAAGCTCAAGATGAGTACGACATACCATCCTCAGACAGACGGTTAGTCGGAGCGGACGATACAGACTCTGGAGGACATGTTCAAAGCTTGTATCATGGAGTGGGAAGCTCCGTGGGATCGGTACTTCACGTTGTGCAAGTTTTCTTACAACAACAGCCATCACACGAGCATAGGAGTGTCTCATTACGAGGCCTTGTACGGGAGACCGTGCAAGACACCGTCGTACCAGACAGGGATCGGAGAACGTCGCGAGTTCGGATCGGAGATTGTTGAGGAGACCACGGAAGTGATACGGAGGATTCGTGCCCACCTGAAGATGGCACAACATCGGCAGAAGTCATACGTCGATCAGCGACGCCGAGACTTCGAGCTTGAGGTCGGAGATTATGCCTTTCTCCGAATACAGGCAATGCGGGGTCATGCAAGGTTCGGGTTGAACGGGAAGCTGAAGCCGCGCTACATCGGACCTTACCCCGTGATCGCGAGAGTGGAAGCTATTGCATACCGTCTTGGATTGCCGCCAGAGCTGGGTAACATCCATGACGTGTTCCACGTGTCGATGTTGCGAAGGTACGTAGCGGATCCTTCTCACATGCTACAACCCCAGGGGTTGGAGTTTACGGAGGCTACACGTTTTCGCGACGAGCCGCTATCGGAAGATCAGGAAGTTGCGGACGAAGGAGGTACCACTCTGAAGGTCGTGTGGCGAAGCCAAGGGATCTCTGACATTACTTGGGAACCCGAGGCAGAGATGCGTAGTAGTTATCCGCATCTATTTACTTGAGCATTGTACGAACTCTTTTATATGACGTTCGGTTGTACCAGACTATGTTTCGGATGAAAGAAGGAAGTGAATTGTGTTTTGGTGACGATGTCATGCGATTCCGAATTCAAGGACGAATTCTTGTTAAGGGGGGAGGATTTGTAATACCCCGAAACCCGATTTGAATATTTAATTATCTAGAAATAAATAATTAAATAGAGATATCACGAAATCACCAAAAATGAATAGTACAATATCGGGGAGAGGCACGAAGATCGTCATGCGTGGAAAGGATTGGGAAGAAATGAAAAAAAGAAAGAAAAGAGAACGTTGCAGGCTCGCCTATGGGCTTGGGCTTGAGCCCACAAACTCCCTAGCTCGCGCCATAAACATCTCCCAAAGCTGGCACTTAGCCATTTTCGGGCTGAAACAGGGGAGAGGAGAAAGAGAGAGAAAGGGAGAGAGAGGAGGCAAATCAGAGAGAAAGGAGGTCGGGGAAACCAAGAGGGACGTGCCCAGACGTGTCCTGAAGCTTCTCACGTTGTGTAGAGCCACCAGGAACTCACACAAACTCGGACAACCTCAAGAACAAGGTGAGTGGCTTGAGTTGGATTTGTGAGATCTCATTTTCAATGTATGGTGGTGCAAATCGAGATTTCTTTGCATGTTTGAGGCTTAGAACATGTCTAGGGATGTAAAAATATGTTTTAGTAGCATTTGGAAGCAACCCTAGAGTGAAACGGACGAGAAAAATTGAACAGAATCCATTAAAATGGCGAGGAAGAAGAAGATCCCAGTCCCGGTTCGCCGGACCACACGTGGTCAGCTCCGGACCGAGACTGGGACAAAACACGTGAACTCAGACGGGTCAAGGAAATGGACCGGACCAAGAGAAAACACGGCCTGGTCCGCCGGACCAGTCCTAGTCCGCCGTACCAGACGTGTTCCGAAGTTACGCGCACCGCCTGACCAGAAGAGAGGGAACGGACCGAGAGAAATACACGCCTGATCCGTGGCTGACCTCGGATAGAGATACTAAGTTCCTAAGTTACTTTTGGAAGACTCTATGGGGAAGATTAGGGACTAAGCTACTCTTTTCGACGACTTGTCATCTACAAACCGATGGACAAACGGAAGTGGTGAATAGGACTCTTTCTACGTTGTTGCGTGCTTTAATTAAAAAGAACCTTAAAACGTGGGAAGACTGTCACCGAGTTTTCGCCAGAATGTTGCGTAGTGTAGTGAGAAGTGCGATATCGAAATACGAGTGATCGTTGCGTGATTGTTTGCGGGTAGAATTTGCATGGCGTTAAACGGTAGCTCGGTAGGGACTAGATACCGTGATACGTATGGTTGTACTATGGGGATATTGCATGTTGTGTGCCATGTGTCTAGCTTGCTCGTGCGTACGAGTTAAGCGTAATTGTGTTTATGGATAGTTGTGGACTCAACCATCACCGTCATGGACTTGACGGGCGTTTGAGACGCGTTTTAGTCGTGTACGACACGACGGCCAACGTCATGGATTTGACGGGCATGGACTCGCACCTAGTCATGGACTTGACTAGGATATATGGCTGGACCCTATGGTAGACTCCATATGGGTATGATTGTATTCCATTGCGTCATGGACTTGACATCGGTAGTCACGAGAGTGACGAGCGCAGGAGACGCACACGATCGCATGTGATGCGATGGCCAACGTCACGTGAGTGACGGGCGTGGAGGCGCCCCTAGTCATGCCGACTTGACTAGGGTATACGGCTAAGCCCTATGGTGGACTCCATACGGGCGTGATTGTGTTTGCTATTTATGTGCTTACTGTGTTCTTAGTGCTTGTGTTTTATGGAAATGTCGACTGTACCGTTCTCAATGGGAACGGGATTTCCGGGTTCCACCCGGGCTACTTACTAAGCGGTTGTGCTTAGCCCTCGTGGTTTTATATTTTTCAGATCACGAGGATTACGCCTAGCGCATTGGACGACGACGACCTGAGAGAGGCAGCATCATGTACGGGATTTGTATTCTGAACTATGGGACTTGTATTCCCGTATTTTATACGGTTGTATTACGACTATTCGGACATGTGTCATTTTGCGATACTGATCGCGTTGTATTTTCCGCTGTTTACTCTGATTTGTTTTAAAAATGTTTTTTGGATTTCGTGATTTTGCTTCCGCGATTTATTATTTTATTTTATATCATCCATGTGGCACAGCCCGTATACTGTACACGGGTTACGGGTGTCACAAAAGTCTTGTGGCGAAGCCAAGGGATCGCATACATGACCTGGGAACCCGAGGCGGAGATGTGCAGTAATTATCCTCACGTATTTAATTGAGCTTTGTACGGACTACTGTGTATGGTACTTTGGATTGTATCAGATTCTGATATTATGGTGAGGTGATCATGTTTGAAAAAGACATCGAATACGAAAAGTCTTGAGTATGTCGCGCAGCTTGAATTCGGGGACGAATTCTTTTAAGGGGGAGGATTTGTAATACCCCGAAACCCATTATCGATATTTAATTATTTTGAAGGAATAATTAAATAGATGGGTCGTGAAATTCGCCAAAGAGGGATAGCTCCTTATCATGAGAAGATACGAGGATCGTCACGTGAGAAGAAAAAAGAAAAAAAAAACTAAGTTGGTATGGCGGACCAAGCAATTGGTCAGCCCCGAACCAACTCAGTCAGCCAGACTCCGCTTGGATGGACGAACCAAGTGAAAGAAATAGAGAAGGGACCTGGTCAGTCGGACCACGATTGGTCAGGAGCTGACCAGGACCACTCAGGCGGACCAACACGGGGACAGACGGACCAAAAGAACGCAAAAATTGAATTGGGCAGTCCCGGTTCGGCGGACCAGAATCTTGGTCCGGTGGACCGGAGAAAACAGCCGTCCCCACATGTGTCGGCAGCAACTTGGACCCGATTTTTCTGGGAAAAACGAGCCCCATGCGTGGAAAACTCGACGAGCCGCCATTCCTAGGAGTCCCATTCCCTAGAGCTGTCCCCTTGCTCAGAAGCTCCCCAGTCGCTCACAAAAACCCTCCTCAACCTCCACACTTAGACATTTTCGGACAGAACAGAGGAGAGAAGAGAAAGAGAGAGAAAGGGACAGAAAAGAGGAGAAAGGGAGAGAAACGAGCTCGGAGAGACCAAGAGGACGTGCCCAGACGTGACTTGGAGCTTCTCACATCCTCTGGAGCCACAGGGAGCTCACCAAAACTCGGACAAAGCTCACCAAAGCTCAAGAACAAGGTGAGTGGCTTGAGTTGCTTCTGTGTATGCTCGTTTTCATCGTGTGACCGTGATATCTCAATGATTTATTGTTTAGGTTAAAAAGAGGACATTTCAATGAGAATTTAGGAACAAACGGTACTCAATTTGGTTGAGAAACGAGGGAGATATGAGCAAATGAAAACTGTGAAAAAACTGGAATTTGCATAATCGTGAAATTTATGAGGTATAGGCGTTACAAATCGTTTTTCATCGTGTATACGTCAATTTGAAATAATCTATTGATCAATCCTAAGAAAGTATTATGTTCAATTCATAAAACCGGATCTAACTTAGACATGCATCAACCGTTTAAGCACATTGATAATTCCGTAGCATGGCTAGATTCCCTAGCCTATATCAAGTAAACTACTCACACATCATGGAGGAAAGCAAAGTAGACATGGATTCATACAACATTTCAATAGGAAAAGGAATAGAAGATATTGCGTAAAGAATCGATCTTTGAAAAATGAAATGTAAAAATCTCCACTCCAATTCATCCTTCAAAGTGTCAAGAACCGAAAAAACTCGAAAAGTATCGAAAAGTGTGAAAATATGTGAACCCCCTCTCGGTTTCCATACGGTCTTTTTATAGAAATCTCGAAATATCGATGTTAGAAACCTCGATATCGATGTTAGAAACCTCGATATCGATGTTAGAAACCTCGATATCGATGTTAGAAACCTCGATATCGATGTTTTCTAATAACGATATTCTCCCAAAGTGTCAAGATCTCGAGATTATGGAAGTTCGATATCGACGTTGTGAAAGGTCAATATCTAGATTGTATCAATTGTTGTGTCCGACCGACCACGAAAGTAGGAAGATTACCTCGTCCTCTACACGTATAGTCCTCCTGTTATGCAGCACGTTTGAGTATTCAAAGTACGCAACTCCTCATGTTGGATTCCGTAGATATCTCAGGTCTTAGGATCCAATCATGGAACCGTCATATGAGATTGTGTGACAATCTCATGCGGGTCAATCCAGTATTCCGTTCTCCAACGAATACCGATGATTGTGATTGTATCCAATACCTATGATCATCTCTATGATCATCAATCACACATCATACTAGTCTTATTAAATCATTATTCCCACAACCACATACGACTAGGGAGTTTAGTATTGTTCATAATAATACATGGATTTCATGACATATCAAGTATGCAAAACATGTAATGAATAAAACACTCATCTATAAACCATAGAAAGTGTCAATACATCAAATGTATCTAAATAAAGCTCGCATAATAGTACATCATAGAGCACTAAATCAACAATCTCCCACTTGCTCTAATCATGGACTGCTAAACATCTAATGCCCATATCCCTAACATGACCTTCATGCTTCGACGAAGGGAGATGCTTCGTCAACGGATCGTCAATGTTGTCATATGTCGACACTCTGCAAATATGCACGTCTCCTCTATCTATGATCTCCTTGATAAGGTGAAATCATCTGAGTATGTGTTTGGATCGTTGATGGGATCTAAGTTCTTTCGCTTGTGCGATCGCTCCATTGTTGTCACAATACAGAGCAATGGGGCTATCAGTACTAGGAATGACACCCAAGTCGCGAACAAACTTCCTGATCCAAACAGTTTCCTTTTCTGCGTCCGACACTGCAATATACTCAGCTTCTGTAGTAGAATCTGCAACGGTCGCTTGCTTAGAACTCTGTTGGTTTTGATGCTCTAGGATGATCCGTGATATGACACTTTGACTTTGTATTGATTCATTGATTTATGAATGCATTACATTCCCGTTATATGATTGACATGTTTGTTATATTTCGGTATCCTTGAATCATTAGAGAATGATTCTAAATTCCCTAGTCAGTTATCATTGTGGGAACAATGATGAATTAAGACTGGCATGAGGTGTGATTGATGCATTGGATGCATATCACAATCATGGGTACTCGTTGTGAACGAGTGACTGGATGATCCGCATGAGATTGTCACATGGAAAGGGTCATGATTTGAATCTCATATAGCGGTTCGTTCTTGGATCCTTAGACCTGAGATGTCTAGAGTATCTGATATGAGGAGTGGCGTGTCTTGACTGCGTCAAACGTCGTCTTTAACCGGAGTATTATAACGGCGTTGATCAGATACGTTCACGAATCATATGGTGATAATAGATATGCAATACGAGATTTGTCACCTGCTCAACAGGAGAGATATCGCTGGGCCCTCTCGTGGAAATCGGATTATGAAAATGCGTGGCCACATTATAGATGAAGTTGCATCTATTTTATTAGTCGATTTTCCAAGACGAGAAAGCAGTTGAACTTGAAGGGTGGCTCAAGAATGGTTCTCGAGGCTGCTGCCACTGCGAATGGGCCTACAGGGTCACACACCATTAGAGATGGACTTATATGTGAAGTATCAGAAAGGAACACTCTGGTTCTCGAGGCTGCTGCCACTGCGAATGGGCCTACAGGGTCACACACCATTAGGGATGGACTTATATGTGAAGTATCGGAAAGATGGACTTGGATTTGGGCGAACAACCGGTTCTCGGACCAAATCAGAGTATCGGGACGAGTTTCAGCCTTCTAACTCGGACCGAGTCAGTACTTGACTCGGACCGAGTCAGTTCCATGCGAGTCGAAGCCCAGAAAGTGTTTTGGGCTTGGCTGATGTTTTGACTCGGTCGAGTCAAAGTTTTGACTCGGACCGAGTCAATACTAAATGGGCCGGGTCAAGAGTTGAAAATGGGCTTGGGCTGATTCGTTCTGACTCGACCGAGTCAGAGTTCTGACTCGGACCGAGTCAATACTCGGAAAAAGTCTCTTTTCACAAGGATTAGGGTTTCTA
>NW_010967875.1:13319-15573 GCF_000463585.1 Tarenaya hassleriana | reverse complement strand
GTTCCAGCCCCTTCCGTCTCGGTTTTTCGTCGTTTTCTCTCGTGCATTTGTCCTTCCCTGCGTGTGTGACCCTGTAGGCTCATTCGATATAGCAGTATAACCCGAAATCCGAGTTTTCGCCAGAATGTTGCGTAGTGTAGTGAGAAGTGCGATATCGAAATACGAGTGATCGTTGCGTGATTGTTTGCGGGTAGAATTTGCATGGCGTTAAACGGTAGCTCGGTAGGGACTAGATACCGTGATACGTATGGTTGTACTATGGGGATATTGCATGTTGTGTGCCATGTGTCTAGCTTGCTCGTGCGTACGAGTTAAGCGTAATTGTGTTTATGGATAGTTGTGGACTCAACCATCACCGTCATGGACTTGACGGGCGTTTGAGACGCGTTTTAGTCGTGTACGACACGACGGCCAACGTCATGGATTTGACGGGCATGGACTCGCACCTAGTCATGGACTTGACTAGGATATATGGCTGGACCCTATGGTAGACTCCATATGGGTATGATTGTATTCCATTGCGTCATGGACTTGACATCGGTAGTCACGAGAGTGACGAGCGCAGGAGACGCACACGATCGCATGTGATGCGATGGCCAACGTCACGTGAGTGACGGGCGTGGAGGCGCCCCTAGTCATGCCGACTTGACTAGGGTATACGGCTAAGCCCTATGGTGGACTCCATACGGGCGTGATTGTGTTTGCTATTTATGTGCTTACTGTGTTCTTAGTGCTTGTGTTTTATGGAAATGTCGACTGTACCGTTCTCAATGGGAACGGGATTTCCGGGTTCCACCCGGGCTACTTACTAAGCGGTTGTGCTTAGCCCTCGTGGTTTTATATTTTTCAGATCACGAGGATTACGCCTAGCGCATTGGACGACGACGACCTGAGAGAGGCAGCATCATGTACGGGATTTGTATTCTGAACTATGGGACTTGTATTCCCGTATTTTATACGGTTGTATTACGACTATTCGGACATGTGTCATTTTGCGATACTGATCGCGTTGTATTTTCCGCTGTTTACTCTGATTTGTTTTAAAAATGTTTTTTGGATTTCGTGATTTTGCTTCCGCGATTTATTATTTTATTTTATATCATCCATGTGGCACAGCCCGTATACTGTACACGGGTTATGGGTGTCACAAAAGTCTTGTGGCGAAGCCAAGGGATCGCATACATGACCTGGGAACCCGAGGCGGAGATGTGCAGTAATTATCCTCACGTATTTAATTGAGCTTTGTACGGACTACTGTGTATGGTACTTTGGATTGTATCAGATTCTGATATTATGGTGAGGTGATCATGTTTGAAAAAGACATCGAATACGAAAAGTCTTGAGTATGTCGCGCAGCTTGAATTCGGGGACGAATTCTTTTAAGGGGGAGGATTTGTAATACCCCGAAACCCATTATCGATATTTAATTATTTTGAAGGAATAATTAAATAGATGGGTCGTGAAATTCGCCAAAGAGGGATAGCTCCTTATCATGAGAAGATACGAGGATCGTCACGTGAGAAGAAAAAAGAAAAAAAAACTAAGTTGGTATGGCGGACCAAGCAATTGGTCAGCCCCGAACCAACTCAGTCAGCCAGACGCCGCTTGGATGGACGAACCAAGTGAAAGAAATAGAGAAGGGACCTGGTCAGTCGGACCACGATTGGTCAGACTCCGCTTGGATGGACGAACCAAGTGAAAGAAATAGGTAAGTATTCGATTCCCACGGTGATATACACGTTCTTTCGGGTTATTGCACAATTGGTTTTTGTGTGACGTTTGGCTAGGTTTAGATCTTTTTCTTCCGCTGCATGAAACCTGGAAACCAAACCCTAGATCGATGAGATCGCATACTAGGATCCCTGATCACTTGCGTGACAAGTCTTAAATTTGTAACCCGAAACACAACTAATCCGCAAGTATACGGATGTCGTAGTATCGGGGTCGAACACAAGGACTTAAGCGGTTAAGCTAGGAATCGACTAAAACTAGGAAAATGGTAAAAATAAAGTTGGAGAATTGTTTTTGGTGGTTTTCAAGGTTGCAGAAAATTAAATGAGAGAAATAAAATCAAAGCAAGCAATAATTCAAGAGGAGATAATCGATGGAAAAGGTTATGGGAATCGGGTTTCACCGATCATGCAAGGATGTAGTAAGGAATTATGGACCTAGATCATGTTTGTTCTAAAGTGAGGGATTCCAAGACTAAGGTCGGGTTCGGTTCTCTCAAACCGAAAACCCGCTATCCAAGAGA
>NW_010967875.1:9749-12842 GCF_000463585.1 Tarenaya hassleriana | reverse complement strand
AACTGTCGACTTCAATCTTCAATCCAAGGTAAATCTCCTTGTTCCTCCCTCAAGAATTCGGTCCTAGGTCTTTTGGAGGAGAGAAAATCGCCTCCTTTGCTTTCCCAAAACCGAGCTCCCCCCTCAAAAGTCCGAAAAATCAGACCTAAATCAGTTCCAGGTCACGCGGTCAGTCGGACCAGGTGTTGGTCCGGCGGACCGGGGAGTAAATGAGGGAACGCGGCGCAGTGGTCTTGGTCCGGCTGACCAAATCTGATCAGCTCCGGACCAGGTCTTCAGTGGACCTCCCCCGGCTGACTCGGGCTGGGCAGGCGGACTGGGCTGAGGCAGAACTGCTGGTCCGACGGACCACAACTGGTCAGCTCCGGACCAGCTAGTCTTCGGGTCTGGTCAGATCGTCTCGGAGTGGGCAGGCGGACCGGCTGAGTTCGGAGCACATCCTGGTCCGGCGGACCGAGATTGGTCAGCTCCGGACCAGGCCTTCGTTTTCGCTTGGTCAGCCAGCCTTGCTCGGAGCTGAGGGACGGAGTGCACGGGCGGACTGGCGACTCTTCTTGCGGTCCAGAGCTGACCAAATTTGGTCAGCTCCGGACCGAACGAGTTCTTCACTTTCTCGTCTTTTCTCTTCTTCCGGATCCAGTCCGTCCGTTCCGGCATATGAGTCCGTCCGTTCCAGACCTAAAATCTGGAAGATTATGCTTCTGTCTTCTCCGTTTCGTCCCGAAAACCCTTGACTTCCTGCAATGGTCAAAACCTAGTCCCAGAGACCTAAAGATGGCTCTAATATGCCTAGTATGTGTGAAAACCGTTTAGAAACCAAAGACATACTCGGTATAAAATCTAGATAAAATTCGAGCCATCAAATCCCCCCAGACTTAAATCTTTGCTCGTCCTCGAGCAAATAAAATCAATGAAACACGAAGTCTGAGAAGGACGGTGAGTTAGAAATCGGTCTTTGATGAGTTTCAAGATCTAGTTGCGTGTCCACTGCTCAACTTATAGGAGTAGAATCGAATCTAGGCTACTCTAGCTATTCTCTCTTGTCAGCTAAACTTTCCTAAGTATGGGATTTCTATGTCGTCCTTAATCTACCATAAGAGTAATTCCAACTTCCAAGCACTCTCCTAAACCTATTTACCGTTTTCCTCCTCTAAGATATGTTATCTCTTCATTTATTTTGTCCACATTTTTTTTTCTTTTCTTCTTCCTTTCAAGAAGGTGCTAAGAGAAGTAATATCTCGAGTTTCTAGGACGTTGAAGTTGACAAGTGTCTCCGCTTTTGCTTTTCTCTAATGATCATGACAACACTTGTCCCACAACTTAGACCCGAACCGTCGAATTTCGACGCACTCATGTCATCGAATGATTTTCATTAACGATATAGTGACAGCGGAGTGTTGGGATGTATATACTCTCTTCGCTTATTCCTAGAACAATTTTTTTTTTTCAAGAGACTATCTATCCTACGGGAGAAGCTTCGGGAACGGTTTTAGGGAGATATTTAACCTAGGTTAGGTCGGTCCTACTCTTTGCCATACCTAAAGACAACAATATACCCCACAACCTAGAATCGCAAGCATCAAAGAGAGGGTTCGCTATTCACCTATCATCGACAATCTACTCAAACACCTAGATGTCTAAGTCCAAATCGCTAAGCAATCTCTAAGCAGCTATCACCATCATCTCATCATCGACCAATCTCAACTCAAAACGGTTTATGCAATGCATATGCTCCTACATGTTCTAGACCTATATGTAACAAATGCAATGCAAGACACAAATGTAATGCAAGGCTAGGTGGTGTCTATATGTACAAGTGCAAGAAATGCAAGTGTGGAATGCATCTAAAGTGAGAGATCATTTTTTTTATATGCAAATGAATGTGTGAATGCACTCTAAAAAAGGGACTTGAAGCGATGTTAGATGCTCAACCCCTCCAGACTTGAATGAGACACCGTCCGCGGTGTCACTCGAATCCGAAAGGGTGGAATATGTGGAATAGCAAATTCGGAGCTAAGTGAAATAGGAGGAAAAATAAATATATAACCTTGTGTCCAAGGATAAAAGATGCCTCCCTGCATTCCACTTGTGAATGATTCCACATTGTGTATCGTCTCGGTTGCTCGATAATATTCACCTTCCAAAATCAAAACTCAGAAAGAGAGAAGATCAAGTGAAACTGATATAATCATAGCAAAAACATAAGCAACATCAAGATCACATCATCACATCATGTGTCTAAGTTCCCAAATGCAGAAAAATAAACATGCAATGCAAAAAGGATACTAAAAAAGGATATCTACAAGCTCGGGGTGCCTCCCGAGAACGCTTATTTATGGTCCTAAGCTTGACCGCGGGGTTGCTCACTCGTCTTGAGGATCAGAGAAGCTCATCGAGTTCCTCTCTTTGGCGTGCTCCCCGGGGTTGTAAATCTTCAGCCTTTGCGCGTTGGTCTTAAACGTATCCCCTCCATAGCCATATAACTCTATCGCTCCGTGAGGGTAGACGTGTTTAACCGTGAAAGGCCCCGACCAACGCGATCTCAATTTGCCTGGAAATAGTTTGAGCCTTGAGTTAAAGATAAGTACCTGATCACCTTCTCTAAAATCCCTCTGCAAAATCCGACGATCATGCCATCTCTTAGTTCTCTCCTTGTAAATCCGGGCATTCTCGTAGGCATCCAACCGAATCTCATCGAGTTGGTGAAGCTGCAACACTCGCTTCTCCGCAGCGGATTTCCAATCGTAATTAAGCTTCTTAATTGCCCAATATGCCCTGTACTCAAGCTCAACCGGCAAATGACAAGCTTTCCCATAGACAAGTTGAAAGGGAGACATACCGATGGGTGTCTTGAAGGCTGTCCTATAAGCCCATAGAGCGTCATCAAACTTGGATGCCCAATCTTTCCTTGACCTTGACACCGTTTTCTCAAGTATCGCTTTGATTTTCCTATTCGAGACTTCAACTTGCCCGCTCGTCTGAGGGTGATACGGGGTAGCCACCTTATGTCTCACACCATACTTTTTCAAAAGCGCTTCTATGGTGCGGTTGAGGATGTGAGATCCTCCATCGCTAATCACGATCCTTGGCGTC
>NW_010967875.1:4339-9510 GCF_000463585.1 Tarenaya hassleriana | reverse complement strand
AACGTCTTTGAACATTGATGGCCAATAAAACCCGGCTTGAAGAATTTTAGCCGAGGTCTTCGATGCTCCAAAATGACCAGCATAGTCCGAAGAGTGACAATGATGAATCACACTCCGGACTTCCTCTTCGGGCACACATCTCCTAAAGAGGCCATCCTTGCCTCTCTTGAAGAGATAAGGTTCTTCCCAAAAATAATCCTTGATGTCTCTGAAGAACCTCTTCTTTCCGTTGTAATCCAGCTCGTGGGGGACGTACCCGCTAACAATGAAGTTCACAAAATCAGCATACCACGGGTCTCTCTCTTTCACTTGGACAGCCATCACGCAATCATCTCGGAGACAATCATCAATGGGAATATCTTCATGTCGCTCAATCCGAGATAAGTGGTCGGCCACTCCATTCTCTGTACCCTTCCTATCTCTGATCTCCAAGTCAAACTCTTGCAGCAAGAGAATCCATCTGATTAACCTCGGCTTGACATCCTTCTTGGATAGGAGATATCTCAAGGCAGCATGGTCGGTATAGACGATCACTTTCGAACCGACCAAATAAGACCGAAAATTCTCAAAGGTAAATACTATGGCGAGTAGCTCCTTTTCGGTTGTAGAATAATTCATCTGAGCATCGTCTAAC
Source organism: Tarenaya hassleriana (assembly GCF_000463585.1). Taxonomy (NCBI): domain Eukaryota; kingdom Viridiplantae; phylum Streptophyta; class Magnoliopsida; order Brassicales; family Cleomaceae; genus Tarenaya; species Tarenaya hassleriana. The sequence goes on along the minus strand of NW_010967875.1, from coordinate 8,876 downwards.
GTTCTACTCGCATAGTATATGGCGTTGAGCTTCCTGTCTCTCCTTTGACCCAAAACAGCACCCACTGCAAAATCGCTAGCGTCGCACATAAGCTCAAAGGGAGTTTCCCAATCCGGTGGCTGAATGATGGGTGGAGAGATCAATGCCTTCTTCAGAGTTTCAAAGGCGGCCTGACACTCATGGGTGAACTCAAAAGGCACTTCCTTTGCAAGTAGTTCGGTCAAAGGCCTCGAAATCTTCGAGAAGTCCTTGATGAACCTCCTGTAGAACCCGGCATGTCCCAGAAAACTCCGGATTCCTTTAACATTCATTGGAGGCGGCAACTTCTCTATCACCTCAACCTTTGCTCGATCAACCTCTATCCCTCTTCTCGAAATCTTGTGGCCTAGCACAATGCCCTCTTGGACCATGAAGTGGCACTTCTCCCAATTCAGCACAAGATTTGCCTCAACACACCTGTCCAACACTCGGCGCAAATTCATTAGACACACGGGAAAGGAGGGCCCATGGACAGAAAAATCATCCATGAACACCTCCATAACATCCTCGATGAGATCAGAAAACACAGCAGTCATGCATCTCTGAAATGTTGCCGGTGCATTACATGAACCAAAGGGCATCCTACGGTATGCAAAGGTGCCATATGGACATGTAAAGGTGGTTTTCTCCTGGTCGCTAGGGTGAATGGGGATTTGAAAGAATCCCGAGTAGCCATCAAGAAAGCAAAAGTGGGAATGCAAGGCTAACCTCTCTAGCATTTGGTCGATGAAGGGTAACGGGAAATGGTCTTTACGGGTGTTGGAATTCAGCTTCCTATAATCAATACACATTCTCCAACCCGTAACCGTCCTAGTGGGTATCAATTCATTATGCTCATTTTCTACCACAGTGATACCCCCCTTCTTTGGTACAACTTGCACGGGACTAACCCATGCACTATCTGAAATCGGGTAAATGATACCCGCATCTAACAGTTTGAGCACCTCTTTCTTCACTACCTCCTTCATGGTGGGAATCAATCTACGTTGATGCTCAATGGAGGTTTTGGAACTATCTTCTAGATGAATGCGGTGCATGCAAAGGGATGGACTAATGCCTCTAATGTCGTCTAGAGTGTAACCCAAGGTCTGTCTATACTCTCTAAGCAATGCAACTAATTCAGCTAGTTCCACATCAGTCAAGGCAGCATTCACAATGATTGGATAAGTAGAATTAGGTCCGAGAAATTCATACCTAAGCCCTTGTGGTAAGGGCTTCAATTCCACCTTAGGCGCGCTCTCTAGATCCCAATCTTTCTTCCCGCTCGTCTCCGCATCGGGCTGCTTGACTTGAATGGAGGAGACCAGAGCTTGATGACTCGAAGAAGGTGATGGCTCCTCTCCGTTTTCCTCGTCCCTTAGCCCAGGGAACTCGCGGGCAGAACAAGATAAGGGCTCAACGGCCCTGTATTTCCAGCCCTCTAGCTCAATCGATGAGCTATAATCTAAAGTCCGAACAATGCTTCGGACTTCCTCCCAATCGCAGTACATGCTGTCTTGTACCGTGTTCAATGCCATCTCGAGGGGATCTAAATCTCTGAATTCATCTCTCACCTCGTTGGCCAGTGTGTCGATCAAATCTAGGTAGAAGGAAGACTCCACCAAATGCGGTTGCTTAAGGTTCTGATCAAGTCTGAACTCAACCGTCTCATCTCCGATCTTCATCGTAAGTCTTCCTTCTCTGACATGCACTACAGCATCAGCCGTGTTCAGAAACGGCCTACCAAGTATGATGGGGATTTTAGAATCCTCCGGCATGTCCAGAACTACAAAGTCGACGGGGACATAGAATTCCCCTACCTTCAGAGGCACATCCTCCAAGATCCCAGCGTGATACTTCATTGATCGGTCGGCCAATTGCAGTGCCATCCTCGTCGGTTTCAGCTCACCGACATTAAGTTTCTTAAATATGGAGAGAGGTAGCAAACTGACACTTGCGCCCAAATCGCAAAGCGCCCTCTCAACCTCCACATTTCCCAGTCTGCACGGGATGGAGAAGCTACCGGGATCAGCCATCTTCTGCGGTAGCTCCGTCTGCAATATGGCAGCACTCACCTCTGTACTAAGTGCCACTGTCTCCTTTTCAACCGCCCTCTTCTTCGTAAGAATGTCCTTCAGAAATTTAGTGTAGGACGGGATTTGTAACACTACCTCATGAAAGGGCATGGTCACTTCTAATTTCTTCAACATCTCGCGAACTGGCTGTCTTCATTAAACTTCCTCGCCCGAGATGGAAATGGTAGAGGGGGTGCCTGTGGAGGAGGCGGAATGTACCTCGCCTCTCCTCCCTCTACAGCATGGCCCTTGCCTTTATCTAAGGCGGCCCTCTGTGGTTCGTGTGAACCTTCTCCCTCTTCTCTGGTAACTGGGGAGGTCTCCGGAAGCTGTCTTCCGCTTCTCAGGCCTATGGCATTGATATGCTCTCTCGGGTTAGGATCAGCCTTACCCGGAAATTGGCCTTGAGGTCTCGTTGCCTGGGAAGCAAGCTGAGCAATCTGATTGTCCATCATCTTGATATGTGAATCCAACCCATCCAATCTCTGCTCGAAGCTCTCTTGCTTCCCTTTGAATCCTTGCATCTCTTGACCCAAGCTGGAAAACGAGTTTTTCTGATCGTGCATTTGCTGGGCTAACATCGACTTTAACTCTGACTCCTCTTCCTTAGCCTGAGGCGGAGGGGCTCTGTATCCTTGATTTCTCTGATTGTAGTCTTGGCCTTGATTCTGATACCCCTGAGTCTGGCTCCGGTAGCCCTGATTCTGGTATCTAGGCTGAAATCCTGGGGGTCCCTGAGGTTTCGCTCCGCTTTGATGCTGAGGGTTCAACGCTCCTTGCGGGTTGCCATAAGAAAAGCCAGGGTGATTCCGATTACCCGGATTGTAGAAGTTCGACTGATTGTTGTATTGATTTCTTCCCACATAGTCGACTTCTTCCATGGCTTCTTCTGCTTGTTCCACCATGTACATGCCCGGTTTACCCTTCTGTGGGTTTGATGAACCGGATTTAGCAAGCTGTAGCTTGATGGCAGAAAGCTCTGAAAGAACGGCCTGTAAAGCAGAAGATTCGCTAGCATCACCTTTGATATCAGCCTTAGGCAAAGACCTTCTGCTGCTCATTTCCCCTGAAATGCTTCTCCCTTTCGCCATTTTAGCAATCTGCATTTCTAAAGCCTCGAAAGAGAGATCATACACGCTGCCTCCGCATGTTGCATCAACCCATCCTCTCGTGTCGTCCCTAAGACCATGTATGAAAGTAGAGAGGAGATACTTGTTGTCCATACCGTGGTGCGGACACATTCTCTGATACTCCTTGAACCTCTCCCAAGCATCATACAAGGTCTCATCATCATCTTGGGCGAATGTGTTAATCTTGTTCAGCGCCAACTGTGTCTTCATGGGAGAGTAATATTTCATCATAAACTTCTCCTCCATCTCATCCCATGTAGAAATGGAATTTGGCTCTAAGGTGTAGAGCCAATCCCGTGCCTTATCCATCAGAGAGAAGGGAAATGCCTCGATCATCGCGTCTTCCATTGTCACGCCCGGCGGCTTCTTGATGGTTCGACAGAGCATCTTGAACTGCGTAAGATGAGAATTCGGATCCTCATTATACCTCCCTCTGAAGCTCATCTGATTCAGCATCTGAATGAACTGTGGCTGCAGCTCAAAATGGTCTAAAGGTGGTCGGTTGATGCACGAGAGTAACTGGGTATGCTTGGGCGTCGTGTACATCCCAAAAGTCTGCAAATTAGCTCGGACGTGCTCTCTTGGCTGCGCTTCACCCCTCGCTGCCTCTTCTGCCATTCTGTCCTCTCTTCGTTTTCTGCGGATTTCCCTTTCTGTTCTGTCTATGTCCAGATCAAAGGCAAGCTCAAAATCTGGGTCGAGTTGTCTTCGAGTGGGACGTCTGCTCATACACTAAGAGAACCTGCAAAAATAAAAGTCCAGAAAAAGGCAGAGAAGATGAATCGAAGTGAATAAAAAGGTAGAGAGTAGGGAGAGACACCCGATAAAGTCCAGAACGATCCCGGAAAAGTCCAGGAAAATCGGAAAAAAAATCCAGAAAAATTCAGAAAAGTCCAGGAAATGTCCAGAATAACTCCGAAAAAGTCCAGAGAATTCTGAAAATGTCTAGAGAGTCCCGAAAAATCCAAAACAAGTCCAGAAAAGTCCAGGAAAATACAAACAGCAAAAATAATAAACAGAAAAATCAAGAAATAAAGGAAATAAGGAAAAATTGACTCAAGAGAAAAATAAAAATCATAAAAACACACAAAGAAAAAGGAAGTTAACAAACACACAAAAAATCAAACCGAAAAAAAATCAAAGACTCCAGAAAGACTAACCTAGAGTCAATCTATCCTAGCTATGGAAACCGTAAAAAGTCCCCGGCAACGGCGCCAAAAACTTGATCACTTGCGTGACGAGTCTTAAATTTGTAACCCGAAACACAACTAATCCGCAAGTATACGGATGTCGTAGTACCGGGGTCGAACACAA
>NW_010967875.1:0-4145 GCF_000463585.1 Tarenaya hassleriana | reverse complement strand
GAAAGGTTATGGGAATCGGGTTTCACCGATCATGCAAGGATGCCGTAAAGGATTATGGACCTAGATCATGCTCGTTCTAAGGTGAGGGATTCCAAGACTAAGGTCGGGTTCGGCTCTCTCAAACCGAAAACCCGTTATCCAAGAGAGTACTCTATCCACTTTCGTGGCTTAGAGTGAAATTTCCGAATGCATTAAATTCCCTTGTCACGATCCTAGATTGAATTGAACCGAATTTCTTCGCATTCAATCTCAACCCATTTCAATGAATGCACCAAGAATCAAGAATCCATGTCTCCATGAAATTCTCAATCATAAATTCTACCCAAGAGATTTTCATCCAATGGGAAGCATTAAACACCATTCATTAAACTCTAGCAATCAACCCAAACAATTGCATCACTCAATTCAACAAATACTAGGTTTCCCTAAACATTCATTCAAGAGAGATGAGAGATAATCATGAAGAACAAAATTCCATTCATTGCAAGAGTTTGAAAGCATAAACAAGACACAATCTTGGGTCCAAAGGTTAAGACAAGCATCCTTACATGAGGGCTAATCCCTCATCCCACAACAAGAAACTACTCACACATCTTGTTCATAAACACAAAATCAACAAGATGAAGCATAGAGAGAGAAAGGGAAAGAGATGCTCAATGATGTCTTCAATCTTCAATCCAAGGTAAATCTCCTTGTTCTTCCCTCAAGTATTCGGCCCTAGGTCTTTTGGAGGAGAGAAAATCGCCTCCTTTACTTTCCCAAAACCGAGCTCCCCCTTAAAAGTCCGAAAAATAAGACCTAAATCAGTTCCAGGTCACGCGGTCAGCCGGACCGGGTGTTGGTCCGGCGGACCGGGGAGTAAATGAGGGAACGCGGCGCAGTGGTCCTGGTCCGGCTGACCAAATCTGGTCAGCTCCGGACCAGGTCTTCAGTGGACCTCCCCCGGCTGACTCGGGCTGGGCAGGCGGACTGGGCTGAGGCAGAACTGCTGGTCCGGCGGACCACAACTGGTCAGCTCCGGACCAGCTAGTCTTCGGGTTTGGTCAGATCGTCTTTGGTTCGGAGTGGGCAGGCGGACCGGCTGAGTTCGGAGCACATCCTGGTCCGGCGGACCGAGATTGGTCAGCTCCGGACCAGGCCTTCGCTTTCGCTTGGTCAGCCAGCCTTGCTCGGAGCTGAGGGACGGAGTGCACGGGCGGACTGGCGACTCTTCTTGCGGTCCGGGGCTGACCAAGTTTGGTCAGCTCCGGACCGAACGAGTTCTTCACTTTCTCGTCTTTTCTCTTCTTCCGGATCCAGTCCGTCCGTTCCGGCATATGAGTTCGTCCGTTCCAGACCTAAAATCTGGAAGATTATGCTTCTGTCTTCTCTGTTTCGTCCCGAAAACCCTCGACTTCCTGCAATGGTCAAAACCTAGTCCCAGAGATCTAAAGATGGCTTTAATATGCCTAGTATGTGTGAAAACTGTTTAGAAACCAAAGGCATACTCGGTATAAAATCTAGATAAAATTCGAGCCATCAATCCTTCAGGGAACCCAACAGTGGTATCAGAGCCTGGTTCTCTGTATATCGCCGTGCTTGTTGCTTGTTTGCATGATTTTAATTGTTAAAGTGCATGTAAACAATAGATCTTTGCAGATTTGCATGATTTTAATTGTTAGAATACATGTAGACCATAGATCTTTGCATGTTTTTCATGGTTTTAATGGTTAGAATGCATGTAAACATGAGATCTATGCTTGTTTGATGATTTTGATTGTTGAATGATGCATGGATGAGTTTGGGGGTCGAAGACGGCTTGATGGCGCACCAAAACGGGGTGAAACCCTAGATTTCGTGGCCAAAAAGTGTCTTCCAGAGTTTTGACTCGGGCAGAGTCAAGTGTTGACTCGACCGAGTCAGAACGACAGATCAGAGTTTTGACTCGGACAGAGTCAAGTGTTGACTCGACCGAGTCAGAACGAACCAAAATGAACAGACTCGGCCTTACAGACTTCTGACTCGAACCGAGCCAGTTTTGACTCGGGCAGAGTCAGTACAGAAAGTTGTCCGGTTGTCAAAGTTTTGGTTCAGATTGATCTGATTTCGGCTTCTGACTCGGACCGAGTCAAGTGTTGATTCGGACAGAGTTAGTTGATCAGACTTTGTTAGATGCAATTGTTGCATCGTTTCAAGTGTCTGAGCCGAGATTTTGATGCACATTGGATGAACATTATGAATGTTTAACCAATGAGAGTGTTTCGGTACATAATTTAAAGCAAGCAAGTGTTATTTGGCCAAAGGATTATGTACACAGACGATTCAATCGAACTAAGAGTAGTTCAACTGAGTTGATCAGAACAACTTGACTGAACTGACTTGAATTCAGTTAAGGTATCCTGGTGTTCAAGTCACATATACCTCTTCCTCATGATTAATCTCAAGCTATTACCGCCCATTAGTAGAGCAACTGTCAAGGCCTCGATCGTCATGGTTACGGGGCATGCCCTAGCTGAGCGTGCCTGACTATCTTGGTGAGGCAGTATGGAGAAATCGTGATTCTCATAGCTCGAATATGGTTGAGCTTGAATTGGGTTATCAAGTCGGACTTGGACCTGATGGTAAGGATGGGATTAGGAACATGCAGTGATAGCGTATCACTATCCCATACTCATCTAGGAATCACATAGGATGTGATTGACAATGTGTTGTCTACCTAAATAGCATGGTTTGAGCGTCATGCCTTAGCTGACTCAGAAGCATGTGAAATATGGATCCTAGCTCACTTATCATCTAGGAATCACATAGGATGTGATTGACAATGTGTTGTCTACCTAAATAGCATGGTTTGAGCGTCATGCCTTAGCTGACTCAGAAGCATGTGAAATATGGATCCTAGCTCACTTAAGAAACTCATTGAGGGTGTTTTTCTTAGTGGGAGCCTGTCATATTGCATCTATTGTCTGTGTTAGTAGGAGTACTAAGCGATGTGTTTATTTTCTGTCTGTTTGTCCTTTTTTGTAGAATATATCTGTTGCAGGAATCTGGTTAATCTTACCATGCGATCTATCCTTATGAAGGATAAGTGATGAGGACCTCGGAATCCCGAGCGATGCATCAAACTATATCTTGGAGATAAAAGAACGCATGGAGCTAATGATAGCTTGGAGCGGGAGCATGGACGAAAGCTTGGAACCTACGAAACATGGAGCTCAACCGGATCACATGGAGCTAGGAGCTCAACCGGAGAATGACGTCCCACCCGATCACAAGGAGATCATCATCCGAGATGAGTCACGAATGGCTGTACAAAATCCGAAGCATGCACACTTCTATTCTCGGCCCGAACCACCGTTAACTCGAGCCAAAGCACGTACTCTTCGACAACACGTCAAACATGTTCGTCTCATGCCTTAAACGAACCTTGAGTCGAAGAATGCAAGCTTACCTTCCATCGGACCAGCCAAGACTCAACTCCTCTCCATCTCAAACCTTAATTTCGGCCAAGAATAGTCAAGACACAAAAGGGAAGCTTCTTGGAGTGCAAGCAACTTTTTCAACAGCTATATTCTTCCCACCTACCTTATTAAATGCATAGGCTCCCACCCCTCTTGCATGTTTAGCATTTAATCACAAAAGAGTTGTTGAAGTTTCTACTATTTATATGTGTTTTTCATATGTAAAACTCAGATTTGAATATTGGAAAGAAGTATTTTCGAGTTGAGTTTTACTCCTCTTGTTGGTGTGTCCGACATTGTCTCGGTTTGTCCGAGAAATCCCGTCTTGGTTTGTCCGAGGCTTGTCTTGGTTTGTCCGAGACCCTATCCTTCGTTCTCCATCCATCTCTTGACTACGATTCGAATTCGAGAGCCTCTACGAGTGCCGGTGATTGGATCAAAGTCCCACAGCCCTATCCTTTTCGGTCCTTCTCCAACCGTCGTTCGAATTCGAGTGCCTCCACGAGAGTGCCGGTGATCGTTCACGGATTATCTACACCTCCTCAGAATTTGGAGTTATGATGTTTACGTGAAACGCCAACTTTCCAACTTTGAATTATTTGTCGAGCCATATATCAAACTCTTCCTCTTTCAAAGACGAATCCAATAATAGGTCGCTTTGCTTGAAATTTCAATTTTTACACCTCGAAACAATGCTCGTAATCTGAC
>NW_010967874.1:0-532 GCF_000463585.1 Tarenaya hassleriana | reverse complement strand
CAGATGATTTGAAAATCAACTCAAACTAATATCCATGATTGGTAAGTGATCTGATGTCTCAAAAGTTGACTCAATCGCTAGCCATCGGCATATGGCCAATAATTCGAACCAAATAACGAGTCATGCCCGATGAGTAATTCGATTGTTGACTCATCAAATTATTAACCTCATATCTTCCACAAAACGTGTCCAAATTATTCTTTCTTTATGTTATTAGAAAGTTTTTTTTAATAACTACATATAGACACTATTATTATCGTGCAGATCTAATATATTCGCTGAAAATTATGAGCATATTTAGACAACACGTTGATCTAGTCCCTACATATCGACAAAAATCGGTATCCGTCTCTTGGTGGATAATCCGATGATCTGAAAATCAACTCAAACAAATATCCATGATCCGTAAGTGATCTGATGTCTCAGAAGTTGACTCGAATCGCTAGCCATCAGCATAAGGTTAACAATTCGAACCAAATAACGAGTCATACCCGATGAGTTGTTCGATTGTTGACTGATCAAATTATTAACT
>NW_010967873.1:0-532 GCF_000463585.1 Tarenaya hassleriana | reverse complement strand
CGTGACTTCCTTGCCATTAGCAAATATATCACATGCAACTTTCTCCCGCATAAAATATATCATCTCATCGTTCACCTGTTCCAATAATTTTGGCTCACCTTTGTAGAGTGCCTCCGCATATTTGATGCTGTAAATGCCGCATTCATTTCCTATTTCATTCTGAGGTAGGTCGGACATTACCTCCATGGAAAACATGCATGAGACGTCAATTCGTTTGGTCCCGCTCCTCTTGAAGACATCTGGGATACTTCTGCATAACTTGTGAATGACTTTAAGGGTGGCCGCCTTCATCTTCCGGTTGCAATCATATACTTGAATTAGAGTGTTGGAGAAGTCCACTTTAATTGTCACCCAATGGACAGACACGCCAGGATTTGTCAATGACGGAATATTCAGCACACTAATGAAACCTTTGTAATGCTCCAATTTTCGGGATCCACCGCCAAGTGGTAAATCTCCACTGATATATTGTCCAATACCGTCGAGTTCTTTCTGCCCTATTTCCCAATACTTGAAGTATTCACAACACTGC
>NW_010967872.1:0-532 GCF_000463585.1 Tarenaya hassleriana | reverse complement strand
CTCATATGTTTTAAACATATATACATCATAATATCTTAGAGTTATATGACGCGTAGGGAGTGTTTGAACGCACCTAATTATGGTCTACATAATAAATATGTATGACCCATACCCGATATTTTAAGTATCACAAAATATCGTTTGTAGAATGTAAGTGTACCCAGACTCAATCTAAATGTAACAGTGAATACTAATATCCATTCGGTGCATCAAACAATGTTTGAGTCATGTTGTATGTATCCTGCAAGTATAAGGATAAACATTTTTTAAATAAATATATATGTATATGGTTATAGATATATCCATAGTATCAAGGTAGAGCTATTGTAGCATCTATAACCATATAAAGTGCATCAAGGTAATTTACGATGATCCATCTATATGTATAGACATAAGTATTTGGATGTCCAATATCTAAAAAAAGATGGATTTAGAGTTTGCATATAATACAAACCGTGTTTTTATATAATAGTGCACGATAGTATATGTTTAGATCCATATTACCCATTTATAAATACCCATTATGCATCTA
>NW_010967871.1:0-533 GCF_000463585.1 Tarenaya hassleriana | reverse complement strand
GAAAACAGAATAAAATAAATAAAAATAAATAGAATTATTTTATTAGCTAAATCTCTTCTTTTTTATAGTTATATTATAATGAAAATAAATTATATATTTATAAGAAAATTAACAAATAAAATAAAAAAGAAATATAGATATAACGAAAATAAATACGATTCACAATATTTAACATAATATTGTATTCCTCCAAAATTTATATTTTCCTTCAATCACACATTCATTTTCCTATTTTAACATTTCTTTTCAAGATTAATTTTGAAAGAATACAAAAATCAATCTTGAAAAGATAATGCGATAAAAACCCATAGATATTTTTATTATCTTTTCTTTGTTTTAAAAAAATAAAATAAAAAAAAACGAGAGAGGGTTAGAAATAAAGAACATAGAGTTGTTGAAACTCATATCCTTTTTGGTAGAGAAGCATGCGAGTGTATCATGTCATTGTCCCTCACTCGTGAGCTTTTCGATGTCGTGAACCTTCATGATTATTTGTTGGATTTTCTGATCATAAACACTAAGACAACCAAACA
>NW_010967870.1:0-533 GCF_000463585.1 Tarenaya hassleriana | reverse complement strand
GCAACTTGGTGAGTTTTTCTACTTGATTCTCATCTAATGCATCATTAACGATAACGGGATATTGTAATACCCCGATTCCCGTATAATTATTTAAATTATTTTCGGGAATAAAAATGGGGTAAAACAAGGCAAAAATATAGAGAATATTTCAACGAAGGTCTAGAAGAAAACGACACTCGATTTGACTGAGAAACGAGGAAGTTATGAGCAAACGAAAATTGAGTAGAACTTGGAAATTCGGAATTCACAAGTTATGCGAGGTACGGACGTTTTGAGTTGTACCTCATCTTGTAAATATGAGTTTCCAACAATCTATTGATTGGACATGAAAGAGGACGTTCCAAGGAAGGTGTAGAAACAAACGGTGCGCGATTCGGGTAAGAAACGAGTGAGAACGGAGCAATCGAAGTCGGTCGGAACGGACCAGAAATGCAGAACGGACGGACTGGCAAAAGAGGTAGAACGGACGGATTGCTAAAAAACGCGGAACGGACAGTCCACGAACGTGCGAGGAGCTGGGCCGACACTTGGCC
>NW_010967869.1:0-533 GCF_000463585.1 Tarenaya hassleriana | reverse complement strand
CCATTGCCAGAAGCCATAAGGTTAAGTGAAGCTGAAATTTTATAAATATTTATCCATTAGTGTTTCAAAAGTAACAATAATATGTACCAAAATTTACCTTTGGACAATATTTCAATACATATATACAATCATTGATGCAAAATATGCTTTAATGGACATCATAATATAACCAGTTAAATAAAAATGCAATCTTTGGATATACATACTTATTAACCAAAATTATGTCCCTATAATATTATTAATCATATGCATTGATCCATCTTTGGATGATCTAATAGCAATATGATAAATAATTATAATTGTTCAATTATTTATTTTATGTCATACATTAGCATCCTTTTATTATGAACAATTAAAACATGCATATTTGGTTTGAATATTTATTTTAATTTAAACTAAGTCACTTTGGTGACTAACAAGTTTAAATTATAAAACAAATAAAAATATTTTTAACCTCCATATAACATGTATTCACATAGTTAATTTCATAAAGTATATAAACTATTATCCATACAAATTACTATATGGTATAT
>NW_010967868.1:0-209 GCF_000463585.1 Tarenaya hassleriana | reverse complement strand
ATGTTTCGAGTTCGTCGAAACATATTTAGAGTGCGTCGAAACATGTTTCGAGTTCGTCTAAACATGTTTTGAATGCACCAAAACACGTTTAGAGTGCATCCAAACACATTTAGAGTGCATTGAAACTTTTTTAGAGTGCGTCAAAACTTGTTTAGAGTGCATCCAAACATGTTTAGAGAGCATCCAAACATTTTTAGAGTACGTCGAAA
>NW_010967867.1:36169-37652 GCF_000463585.1 Tarenaya hassleriana | reverse complement strand
ATAGCTCACGAGACACCTAAGGTGCATGTAGAGGAAGCCGAACCGCCATATGTAGCTCCTCTACCTTATGTACCACCCGTTCCGTTCCCTTCTCGATTGAAGAAGCATGCTGAGGATACACAGTTGTCTAGATTTGTTAATATTTTTGAAAGATATCTTGACTAAGAAGAGGGTGATTGGGAAGGAGACAGTATCCTTGAGCACAGAGGTGAGCGCTGCGATTCTACAGCATGAGTTGCCACGAAAGAGATCGGATCCAGGTAGTTTCTCGATTCCTTGCAAAATCGGGAACATTGAGATTGACCGTGCATTGTGCGATTTGGGTGCCAGTATGAGCTTGCTTCCGTTGTCCATCTACAAGAAGCTCAACATTGGAGATCTTAAACCGACGAGGATGGCACTACAGTTAGCAGATCGATCCATCAAGTATCCTGCAGGTATTCTCGAGGATGTCCCATTGAAAGTCGGGGATTATTATGTTCCCGTTGATTTTGTTGTTTTAGACATGGACGAAGCCTCGAAGATACCGATTATACTAGGCCGCCCGTTCTTAAACACGGCCGATGCGGTGGTTCATGTTCGTGCTGGTCGTCTCACAATGAAGATAGGTGACGAGACTGTGGAGTTCACCTTAGATCACAACATGAAACAACCGTCTACCACCGATTCAGCATGCTATGTCGATGTGCATGAAATCCTCACTCAAGAAGTCTCCGATCAGTTTCGGGAAGTCGATCCTTTAGAGATATCTCTCCTAGCGTCAAACGAGAGCATATACAGCAATTGGGAGGATATCCGAGAGCTTACGCGAGCATTGAACGAAGGATCGGACGAAATTGGAGTTTTACAGAAGCTTGATCCGGACCGAATCCACCGGGAATCGGCCCGGATCCAGTCTCTGAGCAAATCGGACATTTTTCACATCGACGTGTCCGATTCTTCTACGAACGTCTCCGAACCCTCCACGATGATTATTAAAGACGTTCAAGAGACCAGAGAGCCACCACCTAGCATGGGGACGCTGAATAAAGCGGATTGGATTCTAGAGAATGTCCCGAATGTCAAATTGAAGCCCTTACCTCAAAGGCTTAGGACAAAGGAACACATAGGACCATCATTGGGGAAAGGTACGTATCCTGCTCATAATCCTATATCTGTTTTTGAACCTTCTATTACAGGTTGTCGAGCAGGAGCAACGAGCAAGAGAGGATCGAAACGAGCAAAATCATCGCTCAAACGTCCACAAGATCCACCTCCTTCACAAGTTTGGAAAACCAAGGAGGATAGACGGCTCAAGCGTCCACGAGGTACAAAAGATGCGCTTAATGCTCAACATCTAGGGTGGCGAAAGATCGAATATCTTCGCCTCTCAGACCCTCCCATCATTTGAGCAAGATAGGTCGAGCTAATGACGTTAAACAAGCGCTTCTCGGGAGGCAACCCGAGCACCAGGTAACTTTTCTTTTTCTTTTTCTTTGTAGCA
>NW_010967867.1:28441-34543 GCF_000463585.1 Tarenaya hassleriana | reverse complement strand
TTTTGCGACCTTATTACGACTAATATATAACTAATATACAACCTATTACGACTAACAAACTACTCTTATTTTAGTTGTATATTAGTTATATATTAGTCGTAATAAGGTCGCAAAATTTTTTTTTTTTCTGAGTGGTGTACCCTGAAATTGCTGCGACCCAAGTGGGTTATTAGGGTTAAAACCCCTATTCTTCTCTATATTTTGATGAGAGTTTGTCTAGGTTTTATAGGATAATCACATGCATTCATAGGCATTCTAGGCGTGTTAGGATACAAAACCCGGTTGTGCTCTAGTTTTGCAGAGTTACAGGTTTCGGAGATGATTGGACTCGAAAAGGAACTAATTGGAGCGTTAAAGGAGAAGTCCGGATGAGATACTCATGTTGCGACATCAATAACTTTCTCTACAGAGGTTCAAATCGTGCGAGACTTATACCATTGGAAAGAGCACTTCAAGAGCTTCGCGTAGACACCAAAATCGCGTAAATCCGACACTGGAGCAGAAAGTTACGAGCGAAATCGTGAAGGCCAGAAAACTGCCAGCGCAGGGCCGGATCCAACTGGATCCGGTCCGGATCAAGGACGCAGAATTCGACCCCAGGAATCCGGATCCGGTCCGGATCCACCTGGAATCGGTCCGGATCCAGTCTAAAACCCTGTTTCGCGATTTTCAGCATCTGAATGGGAATATGACTCTTGGGAGCCGCCCTAGGATTATAAAAAAGCCCTAGCCACGTCCTAAAACAGGAGAGACCCTTAGAGAACACCTAGATACACACTTTTGGAGAGCTTTTGGTGAGAGAAGAATAGAAGTTCACGGGATTTCGGGAAGAAGAAGGAGGATTCGATCGTGAAGACTAGACATCAACATGAGCTTTTCTATCCCTTCTTTTATCTCTTCTTCTCTGTTCTTTCTATTGTTTTCTATGAACCGTGAGTAGATCCACGACTATGGGTTAGGGATTCGTATGTGTTTTGGGTATGTTTGAACCCTAACTTGGATTTCGGTTTTGATTTGATTCGGTTCTATTGATTTACACTTTTATTGGATTGATGTTTGCTAACCCCTTGATCAATTATCTTGGATTCTGAACCACATAGAGATATGGGTTTGTTTCGGATCAAAATCAATAGGATAGATCGTATTATTCACATAGAGATATGGTTTAATCGATCTAGGGTTGATGATAGCGTTCTTCATGCACCTAGGGTTAACTTGAATAGATCGAGAGATTGACGAGTTACTCTGTAGGTAGGGAGTTAGTAGACCGAGAGGTGAATTCTCTATCTTTGTTGCTTGATGATTCCCGAATACAAGTCATAATCGTTATTCATGCATGCTTAGCATATACCCATACACGCGAATACGATCCCGACGCCCGTAGTCATCCTTGTTTGATAGGTCACTTGTTTTTATTTACTTTCTTATATTGCTTACCATTGATTCTACATATTTCCACCATCACTTGCTTGCTTGCTTTGATCTATTTTCGATCTAGATTTGGATTTAGCAACCGGTCCTCGTGTCCGACCCCGTGTTACGACGATCCGTATCCTTGCGGTGAGTTGTGAATCGAGTTATAAATTCTAGACTCGGTACACACGTATCATTAACTCACGTCAAATGCAAGAACTCTCACAAACTCTGTAAACTGGAACCTATCCAACATTGTCTCTTAGAAGTCGATGCTCATCTCTCGTGTGCCGGTGTAAACGCTCATAGAACAACAAACGTTATCCGGACAAAAGCATAATAATAGCAATGCATTCCGAAGGATCCAAAATATAATCATGGTCTCTACTACCTATGCTACAAATAAAAGAAAAAGAAAAGTTACCTAGTGCTCGGGTTGCCTCCCGAGAAGCGCTTGTTTAACGTCATTAGCTCGACCTATCTTGCTCAAATGATGGGAGGGTCTGAGAGCGAAGATAATCGATCTTTCGCCACCCTGGATGTTGAGCATTAAGCGCATCTTTTGGACCTCGTGGATGCTTAAGCCTTCTATCCTCCTTGGATTTCCAAACTTGTGAAGGAGGTGGATCTTGTGGACGTTTGAGCGATGATTTTGCTCGTTTCGATCCTCTCTTGCTCATTACCCCTACTCGACAACCTGTAATAGAAGGTTCAAACATGGATATAGGATTATGAGCGGGATATGTACCTCTCTCCATTGATGGTCCTGTGTTCCTATCCGTGTATGTGTGTTTCTTTGTCCTAAGCCTTTGAGGTAGGGGCTTCAATTTCACCTTTGAGGCACACTCTAGACTCCAATCCGCTTTATTCAGCGTCCCCGTGTTAGGTGGTGGCTCTCTGGTCTCTAGAACGTCTTTAGTAATCGTCGTGGAGGGTTTGGAGACGTTCGTAGAAGAATCGGGCGTGTCGATGTGAAAAACGTCCGATTTGCTCAGAGACTGGATCCGGTCTGATTCCAGGTGGAATCGGTCCGTTTCCAGTTTGTCTTCGCAAGACCGTGTTTGGATCCGGTCCGTTTCCAGGTGGAATCGGTCCGGATCCATCTACTGTAAAGCTCCAATTTCGTCCGATCCTTCGTTCAATGCTCGCGTAAGCTCCCGGATATCCTCCCAATTGTTGTATATGTTCTCATTCGACGCAAGGAGAGATATCTCTAAAGGATCGACATAGCATGCTGAATCGGTGGTAGACGGCTGTTTCATGTTGTGATCTAAGGTGAACTCCACAGTCTCGTCACCTATCTTCATCGTAAGACAACCAGCACGAACATGAACCACCGCATCGGCCGTGTTTAAGAACGGTCGGCCTAGTATAATCGGTATCTTCGAGTCCTCGTCCATGTCTAAAACAACAAAATCAACGGGAACATAATAATCCCCGACTTTCAATGGGACATCCTCGAGAATACCTGCATGATACTTGACGGATCTATCCGCAAGCCGTAGTGCCATCCCCGTCGGCTTAAGATCTCCAATGTTGAGCTTCTTATAGATAGACAATGGAAGCAAGCTCACACTGGCACCCAGATCGCACAACGCACGGTCAATCTCAATGTTTCCGATTTTGCAAGGAATCGAGAAACTACCTGGATCTGATCTCTTTCGTGGCAACTCATGCTGTAGAATCGCAACGCTCACCTATGTGCTCAAGGATACTGTCTCCTTCCCAATCACCCTCTTCTTAGTCAAGATATCTTTCAAAAATTTTGCATAAGAAGGGATCTGGAGTATCGTCTCATAGAAAGGCATCTTAACATCTAACTTCCAAAGCATATCAACAAATCTAGACAACTGTGTATCCTCAGTATGCTTCTTCAATCGAGAAGGGAAAGGAACGGGTGGTACATAAGGTGGAGGAGCTACATATGGCGGTTCAGCTTCCTCTACATGCTCCTTAGGTGTCCCGTGAGCTATGGTTTTCCCTTTCTCTTCAGCAGTATATCTAGACGTCGTCCCTTTTTCTTGGTAGTAATAGGGACCGTCTCAGGTAGACTCTCTCCACTTAAAAGCTGAATGGCATTGACGTGTTCTCGTGGATTTGGTTCGGGCTTTCCAGGAAATGTGCCCTGCTGTCTAGAGGGTTGTGATGCAAGCTGTGCAATCTGCATGTCCACATGCTTCAGATGAGCCTCAACTCCATCTAGTCTCCTCTCAAAAGTGTCTTGTCTGACTTTTATGCTCTGTATCTCGGTCTTCAGCTCAGTAAATGATGTCTTCTGATCGAGCATTAGCTGGCCAAACATCGTCTTGATGTCTGCTTCATCGTTCTTCACAGGTTGAGGTGCTCGGTAACCCTGATCCTGCTGCCCGTACCCAGGATTCTGTTGCGCGTATCCCTGATTCTGCCCCTGAAAACGTCCAAAAACTTGATGCGCACGCACCGAGTCTTATATTTAGTACCCGATTCGTACCACTATCCGCAAGTATACGGTAGTTGTAGTAACGGGGTCGAACACGAGGACTAGGTTGTATTAGTCTATCCCTAAGCTAGATTGATGGTCAAATAAAAATGTGATTTGTGATGGGTATCGGAATGAAATTTCGCAAATAAAATTAACGGGGTTGTAAACAATGATTCTAGGCGTTGTGGGTTCGGGATCCCTCAAGACTTGCATGGACGGTTGATGATACTACAGTATCTACGGGTTTATCTTCCAAATGGGGGTTTCAAGCACTTCATCTAGAGTTTGTCTCTCCCGAGCTTAAACTCACTACCTAGAGAATCGATTTACCCATCTCCAAATGATCTAAATGATCTCTAGATGCATTAATGTACCCTATCATGAACCCTAAGCAAGTTAAGCCATATCCCAATGTGAATAACTCACTCATTTGATGTTTGATTCCAAACATCATCCCCATATCCCTATGATCAATGTGTTCTAACATCACACCAACTGAGATTTCGCCAAAGTTGATAGCATTAAGCACAAAACATCAAACCCATGGAAGAAAACTCATAAACATCATAGGCTAAGCATAGGTATCCATACAAAAGTGGGGATCCCTCACCCATAACAAAGTCACTACTTCATATCTAATGTTTCAAAACAGAAAGCAAAATGAAGAAACATAGAGAAGGAGAAGAAAAGCTCAAGATGGTCTTCAATGGTGGCCTTCTTCTTCTCCAAGCCTCCTAGATCTCCAAAATCTCCCTTTCCTCTTCTCCAAGTTGATTTTTCTCTCCAAGTGTGCAGCCCCCCTTCTCTCTCCTCAAACTCCTCTTTTAATGAAAGTGCAAAATTAGGTTTTCACCTCAAAGTTCGGGCTTTTCCTTTTGGGCCGCATTTGATATTAAGCGGTCGCTCATTTTTTGTTCAGGGTCGCTCATTTTCTCTTCAGGGTCGCTCATTTTCTGAATTGCAGGCGGTCGCTCATAATTTCAGGCGGTCGCTCATAATTTCTCTGACACTTCCAATTCTGCGTTTTTATCCATTTTCAGGCGGTCGCCCATAAAACGGGCGACCCGCCTGAATTCTCTGAGCTCCCCGGGTCTCCCCGAAACCGTGCTCTTTCGTGCCACGTCCGTGAAAATTCTCGTGGAACCGTCTTGCAAGGGAAAAACAAGCAAAAGAGCCTACCCATGGCCGACGGACGTCCTATAATACCTAAGATGTATGAGGAATTGTAATGCACGATGTTAGAAAACCGGTGGAAAAACCGTGTGATCAAATCCCCCCAGACTTGAGGTTTGCTCGTCCTCGAGTAAATGTGCAATTATAAAACTATCGAAGGGGTGATAAGATGTAGTTTGAATACGAATGGGGGTTGAGAGTGGATTGGTTGTCCGGTTTAAAGTCGCTGCGAATGAAATCGAGTTTGGTATACTCTATCTTTTCTAACATTCAAGCGAAAGCCTATCAATGGGATTTCCATTGCTTCCTGCGGTCTAAAATAGAATAGGTCCTACTTGCCGAGCATGTCTCCTAAACACATCCCAAATGAGATCTCCAAAAGTTAATTAACCTATAATTCCACTATTTCCCTTGCCCTATGTCTTTTCTTTTTATTCATGTTTTTGTGTTCTTTTTCTTTCTTTCCTTTTTTTTTTCACATGATGCAATCCCGGGCTTCTAGGACGTTGGAATTTGACAAGCCTACTCTTTTCTCTTTTTTTTTTCTTTGTGTTCTTGTCCCACAACTTAGACCCCGAGCCTTCGTTTCCGATGCACTCATGTCCCCGAATGATTTTCATTAACGAGATGATGACAGAGGAGTGTCGGATTGCATCGTATTCTCTAGGGCTTGTTACTTCGTATAGGCTTCCTAACTTAGAGGTCAAAGGGCGTTTTTTAGGGAGACGTTTGGCGCTTGGTTCGTAACCTCTACTCCACCTAGACTTTAGGAGACAAAATCATCCCACGTGACATTCATTCGCTCTACGGTTGGATTAGTTATTTCTACCTCACTCGACAATCCATTCAACTCTTTAGATAAGTCTAAACTTAGCTCCTAAAACCTTTCCAAGCCAATCCTTACCCTATGTCCCCCACATCGTCAACCGACCAAATCTTTGAGAAGAAAAACCTTATGCAAGTGTATGCATGCGTTCCTAGACCTATATACACTTATGCAGTCTATTAATGCCGTACAATGCAAGGAATGCAATTTATACACACAATGCAAGTTG
>NW_010967867.1:24328-28327 GCF_000463585.1 Tarenaya hassleriana | reverse complement strand
CCCCCCAGACTTGAATTGAACACCGTCCGCGGTGTTAATTCTCGACTAGTGAGGAGTATAGAAAGAGTAAGTGGAAAGTGAATCGAATGGAAAGAGTAAGTAAGTTACCTCTTCCGACGGAGTGATCGTCCACTTCGATTTCCTCTTTTCTTTGTTGTAATCCAATGAGACCTATGCGATGTGAGAGAAACTACAATGCCATGCAATGTTAGCTAAAATGAGCGGGCCGCCCATTTTCTCTGAGCAAAAATGAGGGTGTAGGAAAGGTTTTTTTTTTCAGACGAAAATGAGCGACCGCCCGAAAAAATGAGCGGGCCGCCCATTTTCTCTGAGCAAATTTCGAAACTCATGTTCCACAAATGAGCGACCGCTCGAAAAAACGAGCGGGTCGCCCATTTTCTCTGAGCAAATTTCCACTTTGTAAGTTAAACTTCATTTTAAAGTTATCCTTGGAGAGATGGTTTGGAAGCAAGATAAGGGCATCCCAAAAGGTAAACTAAGATGGAAAAACAAAGGATTGGAGAATAAAGAATGTACATCTCGGAGTTACCCGAGGTTGCTAGTTTAGGGTCGTAGCTAGACCGTCATGATGCTCAATCGATCAAGGAGAGGGAGAGTACAGAGGTACCTCTTTTCAGCCCGATACTTCCTGGATTGTACGGTTTAATCCTCTGGATGTTGACCATGAATGACCCGCCCTTTAGGATGTCGAGTTCCACCGCTCCGTGTGAGGTGACATGCTTTATGATGAACGGTCCCGACCATCTTGATTTCAACTTTCCTGGAAAAAGTTTTAGTCGGGAATTAAATAAAAGCACGAGATCACCTTGTTGGAAGTTTCGGTTGAGGATGTGGCGATCATGCCACTTCTTGGCCCGCTCCTTGTAGATTCGTGCGTCCTCGTATGCGTCCAAGCGAATTTCCTCCAATTGATAGAGCTCCAGCATTTGTTTCTCCGCTTGTGGAGCACGTTCGGGGTCCCAATCGTCATGTATATCCTTTCTTGGGGCTTGAGGTGTGTCAAGGGAGGCTTGACCGATTGACAAGATGGCCTCGGGGTGTGAATTTAACATTTCAGGCACAGATGGGCGGGCCGCCCACTTTTCGGGCGGGTCGCCCGTTGCTGTTGGGAGAGGGCCGAATCTGCTCAGAGTTTTCGGGCGGGCCGCCTGCTTGTGCGAGCGGTCGCCCGTTTCCTCAGGTTTCTCTTCAATTTTGCTCAGAAATTTCGGGCGGGCCGCTCGCTTTTGCAAGCGGTCGCCCGTTTCTTCAGTTTTTGCATCAAATTTTCTTAGAGAAAACGGGCGGGCCGCCTGAAAAGTCGAGCGGTCGCCCGTTTTTCCCTGGATTTCTTCTTCTGATGTAATCGGGCGGGCCGCCTAGAAATCTGGGCGGGTCGCCTGAAATACTGCAGAAACCTCCTTTTCTTCTTCCCGATCGTCCAATGCCCGTCTAATCTCCTCGATTTCTTCCCAATTGCTATATAAACTTTGTGATATCTTTAGGGGGTCAACTTCATGGAATTCTTCTATCACTTCTTCCGTCATTGCTTCGAGTATATCCGCATAGCACACCGTATCATTGGTCGAGGGTTGCTTCAAATTCTGATCAAGTGTGAATTCAACTGTTTCATCTCCGATCTTCATCGTTAATCTACCAGCCCGAACATGCACTATTTGTTGGTTTAGTGCTCTATGATGTACTGCTTATGAGCTTTTTTTAGATACATTTGATGTATTGATACTTTCTATGGTTTTATGAGAGTATTTGATTCATTACATGTTCTTGCATACTAGATCTGTTATGAAATCCATGTATCATTATGAATGATATTAAACTCCCTAGTCTTGTGTCGTTATGAGAATAACGACATAATAAGACTAGTATGATGTGTGATTGATGATCATAGAGATGATCATAGGTATTGGATACGATCACAGTCATAGGTATTCGTTGGAGAACGGAATACTAGATTGACCCGCATGAGATTGTCACATGGACTAGCGTCATGACTTGAATCTCATATGGCGGTTCCATGATTGGATCCTAAGACCTGAGATATCTACGGAATCCAACATGAGGAGTTGCGTGCTTTGAATACGTCAAACGTCATGCGTAACAGGAGGATTATAAAGGCGTGTATCAGGCACGTAACGAATCATGTACTGGATTGTAGATAGTCAAGACGGGATTTGTACCTCTCGTAAAAGAGAGAGATATCGCTGGGCCCCTCGTGTGAGCGAGACTGTAGAAATGTGTGGCCGCACTATAGACGAACGTCGTCTATTTCAGACAGTCGAACTCAGTGAACGAGAAAGCAGTCGAATCAGATAAGGTGGCTTGTCCATGCCTTATGTTCGACATATGATATCACGATACAAAAGGATCATCAACCGGAATCATCTCTGGCGTTCGTAAGATCACGAACAAACTCTATTCGAGATAGGTAGTCATAGTGTCTTGCTAGAGACCGCCTATGACTTGTATATCCGAAATAGGGATTTCGGGTTATACTGCTATGTCGAATGAGCCTACAGGGTCACACACGCAGGGAAGGACGAAACCGCACGAGGAAACGACGAAAAACCGAGACAGAAGCGTCTGGAACGGACAGACCGCGCACTCTGGACCGTTGGGTCTGGACTTGGTGGGCTCTGGGTATTTTCGTAATTGAATCAAAATTAGGGTAAAATCACTTTATAAGAAGGAGATTAAAACCCTAATCACGGATGAGATTTTGGGCAGCTGACTTTTGCAGTTCTTGGAGAGTTTTTGGTGAGATCCAAAAGCTCAACAAGTTCTACGTCTCGTTTTCTCGAAGTGCAAAAACCGAATAGAGATTCGAGTCCTAGCAGACAAGTTCCAATCGTTGGAATCCATCCCGAGGTGTGGATACGTGTAGAGGGCGAGGTATTCTTCCTGCCTTTCGTGATCAGACGTGTTCTTCGATTGATACAGGCCCCGGATCGATTGAGGTAAGCGTTCTAACGTTTCTACGATTCATTAGAAGCATGGTTCTAGGGTTTATTAAATTTTTGTTTTATATCCGCTGCGCAAACCCTAGAATCGATCTCTTAGGAATATGATTCGCTCTAGAGATCCCAGGAAACCCAACAGTGGTATCAGAGCCTGGTTGCTCTGTTTTGATTTCGTAGAACCCGATCACGCACGTTTTAGGATTTGAATTGTTTGAATCCATGTTTGCTTTGATATCTATGCATGTTTGATGATTGAATCTAGTGTAGATTGCATGTTTCATGTTGCATAGAGTGCAGGAGTTCGAATTTTGGGTGTACAGAAGAATTTGGATTAGTTTCGGGTCTGATCGGGGCTGAGAACGCGGGAAAACGTGATCTGATCACGGAGACCTACCCTAGACCGTCCGCTCTGGTAAGTCGGAACGGACGGTCCAAGGGTGACGGACTGATTGGCACGGAACGGAAGGTTGGACCGTCCGTTCTGCCATGCAGAACGTCCGTTCTACTAGTCTGAACGTCCGTTTTGACTTCTGAAGTCAAGACCGAACGTTCTGTCAGCCTGGAACGTCCGTTCTACGTCCAGAACGGACGGTCCGAAGTCCAGAATCCGAAAATTTCCGTTTTCAAGGTCCGATTAGGCAATCGTTGCATAATCTGATCAATTGTAACTCAAATAGACATGATTTATTCTTATGAATGGTCCATAGTGGATGAATGCATGTAACTTAATCGAGATATTAGATATGCTTGATTGAGTGGGAGCTCCGGGATTGGGATTACATAACCGAATGGACGGTCTATTCGGATTATGAACAATCATTGCACAGAAACCGGATAGATCTAGAAGCTCTATAAGTAAAGCACTTGTCAAGGCCTCGATCGTACGTGTCATGTGATAACGCAAATCTAGGTATAGAAATAATGCTCAAGTGATAAAAACCTAGATACAGCGAAAACCGCAAGGATACGGATCAACTGTAGTACCAGAGTCGAACACAGGGAATAGTTAACACTAAGAACA
>NW_010967867.1:23396-23636 GCF_000463585.1 Tarenaya hassleriana | reverse complement strand
AAAGTACAAGACGCTGAAAGCTCTGGTGAAGACGGAGATGCCGAGAGGTAGCTCTGTCAACACCCACGTCCTCAACATGAAAGCTCATGTTGAAGAACTTGAGCGTATGAGAGTGAACCTCGATGGTGACTTGGTTGTAGGTTTGATCCTGATGTCATTGCCCGAGGACTATAACCAGTTCGTTATGCAGTACCATATGCACGGGATGACTAAGAGCTTAGCCGAACTGCATGGGATGCT
>NW_010967867.1:18899-22433 GCF_000463585.1 Tarenaya hassleriana | reverse complement strand
TTCGTTACGTTCACTGATGATTTCAGTCGATACGGTTATGTCTATTTGATGAGACATAAGTCTGAAACCCTTGAAATGTTCAAGGCTTTTAGAAACGAAGTACAGAACCAGCTTGGCAAGCCGATCAAGACACTTCGATCCGATCGTGGTGGGGAGTATATGAGCCAAGAGTTCACTGACTATCTGGTTGATTATGGTATTGTATCACAATTAACTCCTCCTGGAACACCACAGTGGAACGGCGTGTCAGAACGGAGGAAGCGAACACTGTTAGACATGGTTCGGTCAATGATGAGTCAGACAGATCTTCCAAAGTCCTTTTGGGGCTATGCTTTAGAGACCGCTGCGTACCTACTGAACAGGAGTCCATTGAAGTCGGCTGAAGCGACGCCATATGAGATATGGACGGGTAAGCGTCCCGCGTTATCGTTTGTCAGAATTTGGGGTTGCGACGCTTATGTGAAGCGTCAGATGACTGATAAGTTATCCTCCAAATTTGATAAGTGTTTATTTGTAGGCTACCCTAAGGAAACTAAGGGCTACTACTTCTACATTCCGGCAGAGAACAAGGTGTTCATTGCCAGGAATGCGACTTTTATGGAGCGAGAGTTCGTCTCCAAAAGAGTCAGTGGGAGTAGGATCGAACTTGAGGAAGTTCGAGAGCATCAATTAGACGCTGAGCCGAGTGAACAAGTTGAAGAAGTTCAACCTATTTCACTGCCGGTTGTGACTCAACCTTTGACGAGTGAACCTCGGAGATCAGGCAGGATTCGCCAAGAGCCAACGAGATATGGATTTCTCGTGATTGGGAATGAGGAACTCATGTTATTAGAACATGACGAGCCTACCACATACCCAGAGGCTATGGCGAGTCCGGATTCCGAGAAATGGCGCGAGGCTATGAAGTCCGAGATGCAATCCATGTCAGACAACCAAGTATGGACTCTGGTTGATGCATCTGAAGGGATAAAACCAGTCGGATGCAAGTGGATCTTCAAGAAGAAGACCGACATGGATGGCAACGTGCACACGTATAAGACACGACTTGTGGCGAAAGGATTCCGTCAAATTCATGGTATTGACTATGATGAGACCTTTTCGCCCGTAGTTATGCTGAAGTCCATCAGGATCCTACTTGCCATAGCCGCATATTACGACTATGAGATATGGCAAATGGATGTCAAGACCGCGTTCCTTAACGGGAACTTGACCGAGGATGTGTACATGACACAACCCGAAGGTTTTGTCGATCCAAGGAACCCGAGGATGGTGTGCAAGCTTCAAAGGTCCATTTATGGACTGAAGCAGGCTTCGAGGAGCTGGAACCTTCGATTTGATGAGACAATCAAAAAGTTTGGTTTCCCACAAAACGAAGACGAGCCATGTGTTTACAAGAAGGACAGTGGGAGCACAGTTGTATTTCTAGTGCTGTACGTGGATGACATTCTCCTAATAGGGAATGACGTTCCTACCTTGCAAGACGTTAAGTCTTGGCTAGGAACGCAGTTTTCTATGAAGGACCTAGGAGAAGCAGCCTATATTCTAGGAATAAAGATCTATAGAGATAGATCAAGGCGTCTTCTAGGATTGTGTCAGAGTACTTACATCGATAAGGTCTTGAAACGGTTCAAGATGCAAGATTCCAAGAAAGGAACCTTACCGATGAGCAGTGGCACAGTTCTCTGCAAGAGTCAGTGTCCTACGACACCTGATGAGCGAGAACGCATGGACCGGATTCCATATACTTCGGCAATTGGATGCATCATGTATGCCATGCTTTGTACTCGACCGGATGTATCCTACGCGTTGAGCATTACGAGTAGATACCAGTCAGATCCAGGTGAGTCGCACTGGATTGCCGTCAAGAACATCCTGAAGTACTTGAGAAGGACTAAGGATGTATTCTTGGTATACGGTGAGTCGGAAGACGAGCTCGCTGTAAGAGGTTACACCGATGCTAGTTTCCAGTCAGACCCGGATGACTACAGATCGCAATCTGGCTATGTTCTCTGCTTGAACGGAGGCGCTGTTAGCTGGAAGAGTTCCAAGCAAGCGACCGTTGCAGATTCTACTACAGAAGCTGAGTATATTGCAGCGCCGGACGCAACAAAGGAAGCTGTTTGGATCAGGAAGTTTGTTGGCGACTTGGGTGTCATTCCAAGTGCTGATAGCCCCATTGCTCTGTATTGTGACAACAATGGAGCGATCGCACAAGCGAAAGAACCCAGATCCCATCAACGATCCAAACACATACTCAGACGATTTCACCTTATCAGGGAGATTATAGACAGAGGAGACGTGCACATTTGCAGAGTGTCGACAGATGACAACATTGCCGATCCGTTGACGAAGCCTCTCCCTTCGTCGAAGCATGAGGGTCATGTTAGGGATATGGGCATTAGATGTAGAGCAATGGGGAGATTGTTTGTTTAGTGCTCTATGATGTACTGCTTATGAGCTTTCTTTAGATACATTCGATGTATTGATACTTTCCAGAACGGACGGTCCACCAAGTCCAGACCCGATGGTCCAGAGTGCGCGGTCTGTCCGTTCCAGAAAGTCTGGAACGGACGGTCCACTAACTGTAATACCCCGAAACCCGATTTGAATATTTAATTATTAAAAATGAATAATTAAATAGAGATATCACGAAATATCGGGGAGAGGCACGAGGATCGTCAAGTGCAGAAAGGACCGAGAAAGAATGAAAAAAAAAGAAGAAAAAGAAAAAAAAAACAGGGCTGGTCCGCCGGACCAGGAACGGTCCGCGGCGGACCAACCGCTTAGGCGGACTCAGACTGGACAGCGCGGACTGGGGAGAAAGGTTCGAAAAAAAAATAAAAGTGTGTCCGGTCCGGCGGACCAGGAGGTTGGTCCGGCGAGCGGTGACTGGGGAGAAAGGTTCGAAAAAAAAAATAAAAGTGTGTCCGGTCCGGCGGACCAGGAGGTTGGTCTGGCGGACCGGGATAGACAGAAAATGCAAGTTGCCAACTTGCGGTCTTGAGGCGCGAACTTCGCCGGAGTTTGGGCCCCACTCGCCGCCCAGCCGCCTCCCACGCCTCGAGGACGTTGCAGGCTCGCCTATGGGCCTGGGCTCAAGCCCATCTAGCCTCTCTCTCGCACCATAAACGCCTCCCAACCCTTGCATTTAGCCATTTTCGGAGAGAAACAGAGGAAGAAGGAAAATGGGAGAAAGGGGGAGAAAGGGGACGAACCAGCGCAAGGGGAGCTCGGGGAGACCAAGAGGGACGTGCCCAGACGTGTCCCGAAGCTTCTCACGATGTGTGGAGTTACGAGGAATGCACACAAGCTCGAACAAACTCAAAAACAAGGTGAGTGGCTTGAGTTGGATTTGTGAGATCTTGTTCTCAATGTGTGATGGTCCAAATCGAGATTTCATTGCGTGTTTGAAGTTTAGAACATGTCTAGGGATGTAAAACTATGTGTTAATAGCATTTGGAAGCAACCCCGAATCGAAACGGATGAGAAAACGCGAAACAGAGTTCGGAAATGGCGAAGGAGGACAAGTCCCAG
>NW_010967867.1:14594-18121 GCF_000463585.1 Tarenaya hassleriana | reverse complement strand
ATATGGGTATGATTGTATTCCCGTTGTGTCATGGACTTGACATCGGTAGTCACGAGAGTGACAGGCGCAGGAGACGCGCACGATCGCATGCGATGCGATGGCCAACGTCACGCGAGTGACGGGCGTGGATTGGCTCATGGTCATGGATTTGACCAGGGTATATGGCTAAGCCTTATGGTGGATTCCATACGGGCGTGTTTGTGTCTGCTATTGATGTGCTTACTGTGTTTTACTTATTGCATGTGTTTTTATGGAAATGTCGACTGTACCGTTCTCGTTGGGAACGGGATTTCCGGGTTCAACCCAAGCTACTCACTAAGCAGTTGTGTTTAGCCCTCGTGGTTTACATTTTTTCAGATCACGAGGATTACGCCTAGCGCATCCGGCAGACGACGACCTGAGAGAGGCAGCATCATGTACGGTATTTACATTTTGGGTTACGAGACTTGTATTTCCCGCATTTTGTACGGTTAAATTATAACTATTCGGACATGTGTCACTTTGCGATACTCATCGTCTGTTGTATTTTCCGCTGCTTACTCTGGTTTATTTAAAATGTTTTTGGATTTCGTATTTTTGCTTCCGCATTATTATTATTTTATTACTATTGTCCATGTGACACAACCCTATACTGTACACGGGTTACGGGTGTCACAACTTTTGGTATCAAAGCCGGTACTCTCCCAGTACGGTGTGGTTCGAGGACAAACCAGGCGAAAGCTGGTGGGTCTGTGACAACCCAGGGTACCATAGGAAGGTGGGGAGTGATCGCCGGTGCAGAGGCACGGACAATGGGCGACTCCTGACGAGCTTCTGGGTAGGGGGTACAGGGATGAATCGAACACAACGGAATGAGAGAGATCCGAGGGCTATATAGGTATGGGACTATATAGTCTAACATAACATAAAAGAATTAGTTGAGCTACTCATAGCAACAAGGTGCACCTACCTTTTTGGTTGACTATCCCGAGAGAACTCCAAAGTTAAGCGTGATGGCTCTGGACCAATCTCAGGATGGATGACCTACTGGAAAGATTCTCGGTATGCGTGCGAGTGAGGACAAAATACGTTGAAAGGTCTCGGGTTGCTGTGTGGGGGCAGTTTTGACAATTCGTAGCGTCCTCGGGTCGTTACAGATGGTATCAGAGCCACGTTCTTACGAAAAATGTTTTCAAACCATGTCCGAAGAAAATCCTCACCTGTCGAGGTCCGTACATTGATGATGCGAGATGGGGTCGTCGAAGGCTTAGTGAATGTAACGTGGCACATTTAGAATGTCACCATTATATGCTTAAATGGAAATCAGTGATTTCTACAATTAAGCCCAATGCCTAAACTATGGGATTGGAATTAGGGAACTAATTCCGAAATCCCTAAGAGTCTCTATAGCAGTACCTAAAGGAATAAACACCAACCCACCCAAGTGGACGTTTATGACAAAGTGGGGGGAGGAACTTACCTCGCTCACCATCTATATTGGCGTTAGCAGAGGACCCCCTTAAGTTCAAGCCAAAGGTTCGAAAAGAAGATGATCATGAACGGCAACGAAGCCTTCCTGGTAGACATTACAGCTACACAGGAATCAGAAAGGAGACTGGAGGATACCCCCGTTGCCCAAGAATTTTCAGATGTGGTTCTCGATGATCTACCGGGATTACCACCCAGCCGAGAGGTTGACTTCAGTATAGACGTGTTACCAGGTACCGAGCCTATCTCAAAGGCTCCGTACCGGATGGCACCTACGGAGATGGACGAGCTGAAGAAGCAGCTGAACGAGTTGGTGGAGCAGGGCTTCATTCGCCCTAGCGTCTCACTGTGGGGAGCACCGGTACTCTTCACGAAGAAAAAGGACGGAAGTATGCGTTTGTACATCGATTATCGATTACCGAGGGTTCAACCAAGTGACTATCAAGAATCGATACCCGTTACCGAGGATTGACGAGTTGCTGGACCAGCTACAGGGAGCCCAATGGTATTCGAAGATCGATCTATGATCCGGATATCCCCAAATTCGGGTCAAGGAGGATGACATGCAGAAGAGAGCGTTCCGGACGAGATATGGACACTTCGAGTTCGTGGTTATGCCTTTCAGACTCACGAACGCGCCTGCGGTTTTCATGCAGCTTATGAACCGCGTGTTCATGGACTATCTAGATGAGTTTGTCATCATCTTCATCGATGACCTTCTCATCTACTCACCGGATCTGCAGACGCATGAGGAGCATCTGCGGAAGATATTGTGGAGGCTGCGAGAGAACCGACTGTACGCTAAGTTCAGCAAGTGCAACTTTTGGCTACAGGAGATTGGGTTCCTGGGACATGTGGTATCAGTCCAGGGTATTCAGGTCGATCCAGCAAAGATCGAGGTCGTCATGGAGTGGCAATCTCCGACTTCTGCGACGGAAGTCAGGAGTTTTCTGGGACTAGCGGGCTATTATCGGCGATTCGTTGAGGGGTTCGCCAAGATAGCTCGGCCTTTGACGAAGCTGACGGGGAAGAACGTCAGGTTTGACTGGACGACTGAGTGCGAGGAGAGCTTCAGAGAGTTGAAGCAGAGGTTGACATCAGCTCCGATCCTGGCACTGCCACGACCGGGTATGCTCTATGAGGTATACACCGACGCGTCCAAACACGGACGCGGTTGTGTGTTGATGCGTAGTAGTTATCCGCACCTTTTTACTTGAGCGTTGTATGAACTCCTTCTATATGACGTTCGGTTGTATCAGACTTATGCTTCGGATGACGTTGGCAATATGGATTGTGTTTTGGTGATAATATCCAGTACGAGAAAGTATTGATGATATTATGCGATTCCGAATTCGAGGACGAATTCTTTTTAAGGGGGGACGATTTGTAATACCCCGAAACCCGATTTGAATATTTAATTATTAAAAATGAATAATTAAATAGAGATATCACGAAATCACCAAAAGTGATGATACAATATCGGGGAGAGGCACGAGGATCGTCACGTGCAGAAAGGACCGAGAAAGAATGAAAAAAAAAAGAAGAAAAAGAAGAAAAAAAAAACAGGGCTGGTCCGCCGGACCAGGAACGGTCCGCGGCGGACCAACCGCTTAGGCGGACTCAGACTGGACAGCGCGGACTGGGGAGAAAGGTTCGAAAAAAAAATAAAAGTGTGTCCGGTCCGGCGGACCAGGAGGTTGGTCCGGCGGACCAGGATCGACAGAAAACGCAAGTTGCCAACTTGCGGTCTTGAGACGCGAACTTCGTCGGAGTTTGGGCCCCACTCGCCGCCCAGCTGCCTCCCACGCCAAGAGGACGTTGCAGGCTCGCCTATGGGCATGGGCTCAAGCCCATCTAGCCTCTCTCTCGCACCATAAACGCCTCCCAACCCTTGCATTTAGCCATTTTCGGACAGAAACAGAGGAAGAAGGAAAAGGGGAGAAAGAGGACGAACCAGCGCAAGGAGAGCTCGAGGAGACCAAGAGGGACGTTCCCAGACGTGTCCCGAAGCTTCTCACGTCGTGTGGAGCCACGAGGAACGCACACAAGCTCGGACAAAC
>NW_010967867.1:13748-14162 GCF_000463585.1 Tarenaya hassleriana | reverse complement strand
TGACCAGTCCTGGTCCGCCGGACCAGACGTACTCCGACAGCACGGACTCCGCCTGACCAAGAGCCGGACCGAGAGAGGGGAAGAACAGGCTGGTCCGGGGCTGACAAATCCTGGTCCGCTGGACCAGGCTTGTTTCTCTCTCGGACAGACGGACCAGAAGACGAGGTGGACCAGGGGAGAAGGAAGACTGGTCCGGCTGACCAGAACTTGGTCCGCCGAACCAGGCTCAGAGAAACTCGGAGAAATTTTCCCGTTCGCCGGGAAAAAGGCAACGGCCGACGGGCTTGGCTCGGGCCTGACCAGACTTGACCGTGGACAAACCAACCCCCACCAGAGGACAAGACGTCGCGATTGGATCAATCGAATCGAGTTTTCGCCAGAACGTTGCGTAGCGTAGTGAGATGTGCGATATCG
>NW_010967867.1:3153-12817 GCF_000463585.1 Tarenaya hassleriana | reverse complement strand
TGAGAGAGGCAGCATCATGTACGGGATTTACATTTTGGGTTACGAGACTTGTATTTCCCGCATTTTGTACGGTTAAATTATAACTATTCGGACATGTGTCACTTTGCGATACTGATCGCCTGTTGTATTTTCCGCTGCTTACTCTGGTTTATTTCAAATGTTTTTGGATTTCGTATTTTTGCTTCCGCATTATTATTATTTTATTACTATTGTTCATGTCGCACAACCCGTATACTGTACACGGGTTACGGGTGTCACACTAACGCAGACCGTCCGTTCTGCTTCTGGAACGGACGGTCCACGTCCATTTCTGGACCGTCCGTTCTGGGCTCTGGGTATTTTCGTAATTGAACCAAAATTAGGGTAAAATCACTTTATAAGAAGGAGATTAAAACCCTAATCACGGATGAGATTTTGGGCAGCCGACTTTTGCAGTTCTTGGAGAGTTTTTGGTGAGATCCAAAAGCTCAACAAGTTCTAAGTCTCGTTTTCTCGAAGTGCAAAAACCGAATAGATGAGCAGACCGTCCGTTCTACGTGTTGGAACGGACGGTCCACGTGCATTTCTGGACCGTCCGTTCTGGGGTCTGGGTATTTTCGTAATTGAACCGAAATTAGGGTAAAATCACTTTATAAGAAGGAGATTAAAACCCTAATCACGGATGAGACTTTGGGCAGCCGACTTTTGCAGTTCTTGGAGAGTTTTTGGTGAGATCCAAAAGCTCAACAAGTTCTAAGTCTCGTTTTCTCGAAGTGCAAAAACCGAATAGAGATTCGAGTCCTAGCAGACAAGTTCCAACCGTTGGAATCCATCCCGTGGTGTGGATACGTGTAGAGGGCGAGGTATTCTTCCTGCCTTTCGTGATCAGACGTGTTCTTCGATTGATACAGGCCCCGGATCGATTGAGGTAAGCGTTCTAACGTTTCTACGATTCATTAGAAGCATGGTTCTAGGGTTTATTAAATTCTTGTTTTATATCCGCTGCGCAAACCCTAGAATCGATCTCTTAGGAATAGGATTCGCTCTAGAGATCCCAGGAAACCCAACACTATGGCATCCGCTGTATTCAGAAATGGCCGACCTAAAATGATCGGGACTTTGGAGTCGTCATCCATATCTAGCACCACGAAATCCACCGGGACATAGAATTTGCCAATCTTGAGAGGGACATCCTCTAATATCCCTGCTGGGTACTTGATGGATCGATCCACTAACTGTAAGGCCATCCTCGTGGGTTTCAAGTCGTCTATGTTCAACTTCTTGTAAATGGACAATGGCATCAAGCTCACGCTAGCTCCAAGATCACATAACGCCCTATCAATCTCAATACTTCCCAGCTTGCACAGAATAGAGAAACTTCCTGGATCAGACATCTTCGGAGGAAGTTCATGCTTGGTGATGGCTGCACTAATCTCGGTGCTCAATGCCACAGTCTCCTTTTCAACTACCCGCTTCTTCGTTAAAATATCCTTGAAGAACTTCGCATATGAGGGCATTTGGAGAATTGCCTCATGGAAAGGCATTGTAATCTCCATCTTCTTCAGCATTTTCGCAAACTTCCCAAATTGGTTGTCCTTATTGAATTTCTTTAAACGAGAGGGAAAGGGTATCGGGGGTACCTTAGGCGGAGGAGGAATGTCAACCGGTTCTTTCTCCTGTTCTTGGACTTTGGGAGTATCTTCCTCTACAGCCTTGCCTTTTTCCTCCCTCGTTAGCCTTGGAATTGATGTCTTCTCAACCATCGGAAGGGTAATCTCCGGGAGTTGTTTTCCACTCCTTAGCTCCACCGCATTAATATATTCCCGAGGATTCATCTCGTTCTTACCGGGAAGCATGCCTTGCTGCCTCGTTGATGAGGATGATGCAAGTTGCGCCACTTGGTTATCCAAAATCTTTAAGTGAGCTTGCACTCCTTCCAATTGTTTCTTGAATGCAACTTGCTCATTCTCAATGCTCCCAATGGCCACTCCTTGCGATTTTTGACCTTGGAGGATTTGCATAAGCATATCCTTGATATCCGAGTCTTGCTCGTCGGGTTGCGCTTGCTGTAGTCTATAGTTGGAATTCTCTTGATAACCTTGATTCCCTTGATCTTGTTGTTGGTATTTCGGTTGGAAGCCCGGAGGTCCTTGGTTGTTCCGTTGGAAGGCGGGTTGACGCGTTCTTGTAGGAGAAATTGGGATGATTCATCAATCCCGGGTTGTATAGGTTGGATGGATGAGTGTATTGGTTTGGACCGGCATAGTGATCCTCCCCAACAGCTACTTGTTTGGCATTCGCAAGTTGGACCTTTATCTCCGCGAGGTCGGCTAGCATTGCCTTAAGAGCTGCGTTCTCACCCACATCTCCTTTCACTGAGCTTCTCCTACTGAACTCATTGGACGTGTGGCTACGTCCTTTGGCCAGTTTTGCTATTGTTGCTTCCAACTCTTGGAAAGGGATGTCATATATGTCACCTCCACACGCTGCATCAATCCAAGACCGAGTATCATCCTTCAACCCATGGATAAAGATGGATAGAAGGTAATCTCTTTCTATTCCATGGTGAGGGCACATTCTTTGATATTCCTTGAAGCGTTCCCACGCATCATGGAGATTCTCCCCGTCCTCTTGCACAAAAGCATTAATTCGATTCCTCGCATGTTGAGTCTTGGCAGGAGAATAGTATTGCATAAGGAACTACTCTTCCATCTCATCCCATGTTGAGATAGAGTTTGGCTCAAGAGTGTAGAGCCAATCTCTAACTCTCTCCGTAAGCGAGTAGGGGAAAGTTTCGAGGAATACGTCTTCAAGAGTAATCCCCGATCCCTTCTTGATTGCCTTACAGTTCATCTTGAAGTTCGTAAGGTGAGCATTCGGATCCTCGTTTGGTCTCCCCCGAAAACTCATATTGTTGAGCATTTGAATACATTGCGGTAGGAGTTCAAAATCTTCTAGAGGTCTCCGGCTGATGCATGACAGTAACTGAGTGTGCTTCGGTTGTATGTATGTTCGAAGCGTTCTAGGGGGTGCTTGGGCTGGACCTCTTTGGGCATTAACCCCTCTCAACAACTCTTCGGCCATATCGGGTTGTTCTCTTCGTGCGTTGTTCTCTCTCAGCATTTCTTCGGCCATTCCGCACTGTCTTTGCTGTCTCCGAGCGAAGCGCAGTGTTCTTTCTATTTCGGGGTCGAAGACGAGTTGATCTCTACTGGTGGTACTTCTTGTCATGCACCGGAAGAGCTGCGCACCAAAGAGACAAAACAAATCGAAAGTGCTGTGAAGCAGTAATGACTCAAATTAATCCAAGCAAAAATCCAAGCAATGTGATCTAGCAAAAATCTAGACTAACACGAAAACGCCTAGTCCCCGGCAACGGCGCCAAAAACTTGATGCGCACGCACCGAGTTATATATATTACCCGATTCGTACCACTATCCGCAAGTATACGGTAGTTGTAGTAACGGGGTCGAACACGAGGACTAGGTTGGATTAGTTAAAAATGTGATTTGTGATATGTATCGGAATGAAATTTCGCAAATAAAATTTACGGGGTTGCAAACAATGATTCTAGGCGTTGTGGGTTCGGGATCCCTCAAGACTTGCATGGACGGTTGATGATACTACAATATCTACGGGTTTATCTTCCAAATGGGGGTTTCAAGCACTTCATCTAGAGTTTGTCTCTCCCGAGCTTAAACTCACTACCTAGAGAATCGATTTACCCATTTCCCAATGATCTAAATGATCTCTAGATGCATTAATGTACCCTATCATGAACCCTAGACAAGTTAAGCCATCTTCCAACGTGAATAACTCACTCATTTGATGTTTGGTTCCAAACATCATCCCCATATCCCTATGATCAATGTGTTCTAACATCACACCAACTGAGATTTCGCCAAAGTTGATAGCATTAAGCACAAAACATCAAACCCATGGAAGAAAACTCATAAACATCATAGGTTAAGCATAGGTATCCATACAAAAGTGGGGATCCCTCACCCACAACAAAGTCACTACTCCATATCTAATGTTTCAAAACAGAAAGCGAAATGAAGAAACATAGAGAAGGAGAAGAAAAGCTCAAGATGGTCTTCAATGGTGGCCTTCTTCTTCTCCAAGCCTCCTAGATCTCCACAATCTCCCTTTCCTCTTCTCCAAGTTGATTTTTCTCTCCAAGTGTGCAGTCCCCCTTCTCTCTCCTCAAACTCCTCTTTTAATGAAAGTGCAAAATTAGGTTTTCACCTCAAAGTTCGGGCTTTTCCTTTTTGGGCCGCATTTGATATCAAGCGGTCGCTCATTTTTTGTTCAGGGTCGCTCATTTTCTCTTCAGGGTCGCTCATTTTCTGAATTGCAGGCGGTCGCTCATAATTTCAGGCGGTCGCTCATTTTTCTCTGACACTTCCAATTCTGCGTTTTTATCCATTTTCAGGCGGTCGCCCATAAAACGGGCGACCCGCCTGAATTCTCTGAACTCCCCGGGTCTTCCCAAAACCGTGCTCTTTCGTGCCACGCCCGTGAAAATTCTCGTGGAATCGTCCTGCAAGAGAAAAACAAGCAAAAGAGCCTACCCATGGCCGACTGACGTCCTATAATACCTAAGATGTATGAGGAATTGTAATGCGCGACGTTAAAAAACCGGTGGAAAAACCGTGTGATCACTCGGTAACCCTGATTTTGCTGACCATATCCTGGATTCTGCTGCGCGTATTCCTGATTCTGCCCCTGAAAACGTGACTGAGTGAAGCCCGGGGGATTCTGAGGGATTCTGGAAACGCCTTGCTGCTGCACATTCAATGCTCCGCTCGGATTTCCGTAGGAGAAACCAGGATGGTTCCTAGGCGCGTTCGGGTTGTAGAGATTAGAAGGATTCTGGTACTGATTCCTTCCAAGGTAGTTGACGTCCTCTACCGGTTCTTCCTCTGATGTGGCCTGACCAACCAGAAACATTCCAGGCTGGACTTTCTGCAGTTTAGACGTATTCTTGAGTCCCATATGCTGCTTGATCGCTGATAAGTCAGACATGACTGCCTTCAAAGCAGCGGACTCGCCCAAATCTACCCGTCCTGTAGAGCGTCTGATGTTGTCTCCTGACATCCCTCTTGCTTTGGCCATCTTGGCGATCTGCATCTCTAGGGTGTCAAAGGGAATGTCGTATACACTCCCTCCACATGCTGCATCCATCCATGCTCTAGTATCGTCTCTCAATCCTGGATGAACGTGGAAAGCAACAGTCGCTTATCCATGCCGTGGTGTGGACAAAGACGTTGATAGCCTTTGAATCTTTCCCATGTGTCGTATAGACTCTCATCACTCTCCTGAGTGAAGCTATGTATGGCTCTCTGTGCAGCTCGGATCTTCTCTGGGGAGTAGTATTTCGCCATGAATTGCTCCTCTAGCTCCTCCCATGTCGTAATCGAGTTTGGCTCAAGAGTGTAGAGCCAATCTCTTGCCCGGTCCATCAGTGAAAAAGGAAAAGCCTCCAAATATACATCCTCGATGGCCATTCCTCGTGGCTTCCTAACTGATCTGCACAGCATCTTAAACTGAGTCAAGTGAGCAATGGGATCCTCTGTAGGCCGCCCTTTGAAGCCCGCCTGACTGAACATCATGATGCACTGTGGCGGTAGCTCAAAGCTCTCTATGGGCGATCTGTTGATGCATGATAGGAGTTGCGTGTGCTTCGGTGCAATGTAAGAACCCAAAGTCTCCTCTGCAACGTAAGTAGCTTCGCCCTCGGTCTGCTGATCGTAGAGCGGATTCATGTGCTCTTGGTTCATGTGGTTTTGATTCTCGTGATGCTCCTCATCATGAACTGCACGCTCTTGTTGATGGTCATGCGAACTGCTTGACCTCGACATAGCTTCTCTTCTCTGCTGATTTCGGATGTCTCTAAAGGTACGCTCAATCTCTGGATCGTAGACTAGGTCTTCTCTCCGAGTAGAGCTTCGTGTCATGCACTAGAATCCTGCAAACCGCAAAGAAAAAAGAAGAACTCGAGACCAAGTGAATCCGTAAAAACCAAAGAAAGAAAAACAAAAAGAAAAAAGAAAAAGAAAACAAGAAAAGATCTAGAATCAATAAAGACCTAGAAATAGACTAACCAGTCCCCGGCAACGGCGCCAAAAACTTGATAGGTGTGTACCGAGTCTAAAATATATAACCCGATTCACAACTCACCGCAAGGATACGGATCGTCGTAACACGGGGTCGAACACAAGGACCAGTAGCTAAATCTAAACCTTAATCGAAACTAAACCAAAGAATGCAAGCAAGTGATGGTGAAAATATATGGAATCAATGAAAAACGAACTAAGAAAGCAATGAAAACGAGTAACCTATCAAACAAGGATGACTACGGGTGTCGGGATCGTATTCGCATGTATGGGTATATGCTAAGCATGCGAGAATCACGATTATGACTTGTTTTTGGGAATCATCAACCAACAAAGATAGAGAATTCACCTCTCGGTCTACTAACTCCCTACCTACAGAGTAACTCGTCAATCTCTCGATCTATTCGAGTTAACCCTAGGTGCATAAAGAACGTTATCATCAACCCTAGATCGATTAAGCCATATCTCTATGTGAATAATACGATCTATCCTATTGATTTTGATCTGAAACCAAACCCATATCTCTATGTAGTTTAGAATCTAAGATAATTGACCAAGGGGTTAGCAAACATCAATCCAATAAAAGCGCAAATCAATAGAACCGAAACAAATCAAAACCGAAATCCAAGTTAGAGTTCAAACATACCCAAAACACAAACGAATCCCTAACCCATAGTCGTGGATCTACTCACGGTTCATGGAAAACAATAAAAAGAACAAAGAAAAAGAGATAAAAGAAAGGAGAGAAAAGCTCATGTAGATGTGTAGTCTCCACGATCAAATCTTCCTTCTTCTTTCCGAAATCCCGTGAACTTCTATTCTTTTCTCCCCAAAAGCTCTCCAAAAATCTGTATCTAGGTGTTCTCTAAGGTTCTCCTCTGTTCTAGGACGTGGCTAGGGCTTTTTTATAACCCTAAGGCGGCTCCCAAGAGTCATATTCCCATTCGGATGCTGAAAATCGCGAAACAAGGTTTTTGACTGGATCCGGGCCGTTTCCAGGTGGATCCGGACCGGATCCAGATTCCTGGAGTCGAATTCTGCATTCTGGAATCGGACTGAATCCAGTTGGATCCGGCCCTACACTGCAGTTTTCTGGTCTTCACGAATTCGCTCGTAACTTTCTACTCCGGTGTCGGATTTACGCGATTTTGGTGTATACGTGAAGCTCTTGAAGTGCTTTTTCCAATGGTACAAGTCTCGCACGATTTGAACCTCTGTAGAGAAAGTTATTGATATCGCATCATGAGTACCTCATCCGGACTTCTCCTTTGACGCTCCAATTAGCTCCTTTTCGAGTTCAATCATCTCCGAAACCTGTAACTCTGCAAAACTAGAGCACAAACAGGTTTTGTATCCTAACAAGCCTAGAATGCCTATAAATGCATGTGATTATCGTATAAAACCTAGACAAACTCTCATCAAAATATAGAGAAGAATCGGAGTTATCACAAACTATGAGGAGAATTAGGAGAAATTGGTTGAAGTGAACATTGCTCATATTGTGTGGAATCTACATGGAAATATAATCTTTCCATTTTCCTAACATCCACTTACCTTATATTTGTGTACATATCTTTTCCTTCCTTTTGTTTTTTATTTTGTCTCTCCCAATATATATGTAAATCTCCAGTGCATAGACAATAAGGCAGAATAGACAATCGAGTAATTTTCTTCTTTCTGTTATGTTTTTCTTATCTCTTGTATCCGAACACTTCTATTTGCTCTCTAGCAGATTGTGCTTCTTCTACCCTTTTCCATTGTGATTTTAACAGATGAAGTGTTCAAAACTGTGTTTGGGGAAATTCGACTAAGAACTATAATTGGTTTCCAAGTTATTTCTACGTGATGAAGGCAAAAATAAAGGTACAGTGACACATATATAACTAGAAAAAAATGAACAAACTTTAAAGTATGTGTTTTTTGTCTTGTGTTTACATTAAAGGGTGGCATGCAACATCTCTAAAAATAATATATAAGAGGTTCTATAAATATGCTGAGGCGTACACAAAGAAAGAGTTTAAAGGACTCTGAGGCATACACAGAGAAAGAGTTTAAAGAACTCTGAGATGACTTCACTGAAAGATGTGTATTACTACGACTTGTTTGGGGCTTAAATACTATTGTTTTGTTACTGATTAAACCATTGTATTAATTTATGTACAGGTTTTCAAAAGTTGTTGATTATGTGAAAAATAGTGTTGAACATGATAAATGAGCCAGATGTTATTTGTTGGGTTTCCTGGGATCTCATGAGCGAATCTAATTCCTAAGAGATCGATACTAGGGTTTGCGCAGCGGATATAAAACAAAAATTTTAATGAAACCCTAGAACCATGCTACTATTGAATCATAGAAACGTTAGAACGCTTACCTCAATCGATCCGGGGCCTGTATCAATTGATCTGTTCGTCCGATCACTCTAGGCAGGAAGAATACCTCGCCCTCTGCACGTATCCACACGTCGGGATGGATTCCAACACCTTGGAACTTGTCTGCTAGGACTAGAGATCTCGATCTCTCTTGTGTGCAAGGTTTTTTTTGGAGGCTTAGGGTTTTATTTTTCTTCCTTTTTTTTCTTCTCCTTTTTTCTTTTTTTTTTTTAAAAAAAAAAACCCTAGAAGACATTCTCCTTATATAGACTTTCCAAAATCCTAATTTGACAAGGAATAGATTACTAGGAATCCTAATCTAATTAGGTTTCCTAAACCTATTAGAATTCTAATCTCATTAGATTTCCTAGATGTAATAGAATTCTAATCTCATTAGGATTCCTATACATAATAGGATTCCTAATCCCATTAGGATTCCTATTCCAATTAGGAATCTCAATCCAATTAGGATTCCTAATCGGGATAATTTAGCACACGTACTTGTCCATCCCTATTGTGTGTGACCCTATAGGCTCATCCGGAATAGCAGTAAAACACAGAATCTCCATTCCGGGAATACAAGTCATAGGCGGTCTCTAGCAAGACACTATGACTACCTATCTCGAATAGAGTTTGTTTGTGATCATACGAAAGCCAGTGATGATTCCGACTGATGATCCTTTTGTATCGCGATATCATATGTCGAACATAAGGCATGGACAAGCCACCTTATCTGATTCGACTGCTTTCTCGTTCACTGAGTTCGACTGTCTGAAATAGACGACGTTCGTCTATAGTGCGGCCACACATTTCTACAGTCTTGCTCACACGAGGGGCCCAGCGATATCTCTCTCTTTTACGAGAGGTACAAATCCCGTATTGACTATCTACAATCCAGTACATGATTCGTTTCGTACCTGATACACGCCTTTATAGTCCTCCTGTTACGCAGGACGTTTGACGTAATCAAAGCACGCAACTCCTCATGTTGGATTCTGTAGATATCTCAGGTCTTAGGATCCAATCATAGAATCGTCGTATGAGATTCAAGTCATGACGCTAGTCCATGTGACAATCTCATGCGGGTCAGTCCAGTATTCCGTTCTGCAACGAATACCTATGATTGTGATCGTATCCAATACCTATGATCATCTATGAATGATACTAAACTCCCTAGTCTTATGTCATTATGGGAAT
>NW_010967867.1:1003-1692 GCF_000463585.1 Tarenaya hassleriana | reverse complement strand
GATGTTTCACTTTTGAGTTTCATGAGGATGCTATTTGATGTTCGTCATCCCTATTTTGCAGATTTTATTCCTTCGTTCTTTACTCGAGGACGAGCAAAGGTTTAAGTCTGGGGGATTTGATAACTCTTAATTCTCTCTATATTTCCTGGACGTTTTTATAGGATTTATATGAGGATCATGTTCATTTGTAGGCATTATAGGCGCGTTAGGCTACGGAACTCGGTTTGGTTGTGTTTTTATTGGATTACAGATCTTGGATGAGATTCGGACCAAGATGGAAGCAATCTGGAGCTAAAAGGATGGAATACATCAAGAACTTCCTATCCTGACTCGGCCAAAGTCAACCATGGAAAGTGGGCCGAGTCAGCACACTGAAAATGGCCCAATTCAAGCCTGTTACGAGGAGTCCGAGTCAGAACGTCCGATTCAGACTACCCCGAGTCAACATGCCCGAGTCAGAACGTCCGAGTCAGAAGATTGGGCTGGGCCGAATTTCTTATGTCTCGTTTTGACTCGGTCGAGTCAGAGTACTGACTCGGTCCGAGTCAAAACCCAGAAAAAGCCCAGATTCGAATTTTCAGAGTTTGATCGGGAATAGAACTTCGGGAGCGCCGCCTAGGGTTTATAAAAAGACTCTACAGACGTCCAAAAGAGGGGACAGACTTTATACAGACTTTAGAGAGCTTTGA
>NW_010967867.1:0-855 GCF_000463585.1 Tarenaya hassleriana | reverse complement strand
AGTTTTGCTCAGTGTTTTTCCATGAACCGTGAGTAGATCCACGGCTGTGGGTTAGGGCTTCGTTTGTGTTTTGGGTATGTTTGAACCCTAACTTGGTTGCGTTTTGGATTTGTTTCGGTTTTATTGATTTGTGCTTTATTCGATTGGTGTTTGCTGACCCCTTGGCCAATTATTTCAGATTCTGAACTACATAGGAATATGGGTTTAGTTTCGGATCGAAATCGATAGAATAGATTGTACAATTCACATAGGAATATGGTTTGATCGATCTGATGATAGTGTTCTTCATGCATCTAGTTTGATAACTCACATAGGGATATGGATTTAGAGAACCTTAGATAGGGAGTTATATGCTGGAAGGTGATTTCTCTATTTTTGTTACTTGATGATTCCCGAATACAGATTCAATATCGTGATTCTCGCATGCTTAGCATATACCCATACACGCGAATACGGTCCCGACACCCACGGTCATCTTAGATTGCTAGCTTACACGCTTTTATTGTTTTATTTCCTTATTTTCTATTCTTTCCATACACTTCCACCATCACTTCTACTTGCTTGCTTTGATTTAGTCTCGATTAGGATTTAGATTTAGCTACCGAGTCTAGAATTTATATCCACCATACGCCGATCCGTATCCTTGCGGTGAGTTGTGAATCGGGTTATAAATTCTAGACTCCGTACACACGTATCATTTAGTATCATTCATAATGATACATGGATTTCATAACAGATCTAGTATGCAAGAACATGTAATGAATCAAATACTCTCATAAAACCATAGAAAGTATCAATACATCGAATTTATCTAAAGAAAGCTCATAAACAGTACATCATAGAGCACTAAACCAA
>NW_010967866.1:0-533 GCF_000463585.1 Tarenaya hassleriana | reverse complement strand
TGTTTGGATCGTTGATGGGATCTGGGTTCTTTCGCTTACGCGATTGCTCCATTGTTTTCACAATACAGAGCAATGGGGCTATCAGCACTAGGAATGACACCCAAGTCTCCAACAAACTTCCTGATCCAAACAGCTTCCTTTGCTGCGTCCGAAGCTGCAATGTACTCAGCTTCTGTAGTAGAATCTGCAACGGTCGCTTGCTTGGAACTCTTCCAACTAACAGCGCTTCCGTTCAAGCAGAAAATATAGCCAGACTACGATCTGTAGTCATCCGGGTCTGACTGGAAACTAGCGTCTCACTCTTGCAGAGAACTGTGCCACTGCTCATCGGTAAGGTTCCTTTCTTGAAATCTTGCATCTTGAACCGTTTCAAGACCTTATCGATGTAAGTACTCTGACACAATCCTAGAAGCCGTCTCGATCTATCTCTATAGATCTTGATGCCTAGAATATAGGCCGCTTCTCCTAGGTCCTTCATAGAAAACTGCGTTTTTAGCCAAGACTTAACGTCTTGCAGGGTAGGAACTGTTGGT
>NW_010967865.1:0-533 GCF_000463585.1 Tarenaya hassleriana | reverse complement strand
GCTTCTGGTTACAGGAGATTGGATTCCTGGGACATGTGGTATCGGCCCAGGGCATTCAGGTTGATCCGGCCAAGATCGAGGTCGTCATGGAGTGGCAGTCCCCGACTTCGGCGACAGAAGTCAGAAGCTTCTTGGGACTAGCCGGTTATTACCGATGATTCATCGAGGGATTCGCCAAGATCGCTCGACCCTTGACGAAGCTGACAGGAAAGAACGTCAGGTTCGAGTGGACGGTAGAATGTGAGGAGAGCTTCGGAGAGTTGAAGCGGAGATTGACATCAGCGCCGATCCTGGCATTACCACGGTCGGGAATGCTATACGATGTATACACTGACGCGTCCAAGCACGGACTCGGTTGTGTATTGATGCAGGAGGGACATGTGATCGCTTACACGTCGAGACAGTTGAAGAAACACGAGGAGAACTACCCACACACGATATGGAGCTAGCGGCGGTAGTTCACGCGCTAAAAATCTGGAGATCGTATCTGTATGGGGAGAAAGTTAAGCTCAACACGGATCACAAGAGCTTGA
>NW_010967864.1:0-224 GCF_000463585.1 Tarenaya hassleriana | reverse complement strand
ATCCTGGTCCGCCGGACCAGGAGCTTGGTCCGGCGGACCAGGCTTACTCAGCTGCCCTCGGACCGTCTGACCTGGAGCCTTTGTCCGGCTGACCAAGATTGGTCAGCTCCGGACCAAGTCTCCTGGTCTTCTTTCGGTCCGCATGTTCGCTCCTCGGTCAGCCTGATCTAACCAAGGCATTAACAGCTCGAATTCTGATCTTTTGTCTCACGATATCATATGTT
>NW_010967863.1:41931-45222 GCF_000463585.1 Tarenaya hassleriana | reverse complement strand
ACTAATGTACATTCATCTATAGCGTGGCCACGCATTTTCACAGTCCGATTTCCACGAGGGGCCCAGCGACATCTCTCCTGCGTAGGAGGTGACAAGTCCCGTATTGTATGTCTACTATCTGCATATGATTCGTGAACGTA
Source organism: Tarenaya hassleriana (assembly GCF_000463585.1). Taxonomy (NCBI): domain Eukaryota; kingdom Viridiplantae; phylum Streptophyta; class Magnoliopsida; order Brassicales; family Cleomaceae; genus Tarenaya; species Tarenaya hassleriana. The sequence continues at coordinate 45,082 of NW_010967863.1, read as the reverse complement.
TCTGAGCAACGCCGTTATGATCATCCGGTTAAAGACGACGTTTGACGCAGTCAAGACACGTCACTCCTCATATCAGATACTCTAGACATCTCAGGTCTGAGGATCCAAGAACGAACCGCTGTATGAGATTCAAGTCATGACTCATGTCCATGTGACAATCTCATGCGGGTCATCCAGTAACTCGTTCCAAACGAGAACCCATGATTGTGATTTGCATCTAATGCATATGATCATAATCATCTAATACACATCATGCTGGTCTTAATTCATCATTGTTCCCACAATGGTAACTGACCAGGGAATTTAGAATCATCTGCAATGATTCAAGGATATTTACCGTAATATAACAGACATGCTAATCATATAACGGAAAAAGTAATGCATTCATAAATCAATGAATCAATACAAAGTCAAAATGTCATATCACGGATCATCCTAGAGCATCACAACCAACAATCTCCCACTATGCTCTATGATCTATCCTACAAGCATCTAATCCCCATACCCACAACATGACCATCATGCTTTGACGAAGGGAGAGGCTTCGTCAGCGGGTCGGCAATATTATCATCTGTCGACACTCTGCTTATCTTCACGTCTCCTCTGTCGATGATTTCCCTAATCAAGTGAAATCGCCTAAGTATGTGTTTGGATCTCTGGTGTGACCGGGGTTCCTTTGCTTGTGCGATCGCACCATTGTTGTCACAATACAAGTCAATGGGATCTGCAACGCTAGGAATGACCCCCAGGTCTCCCACAAATTTCCTGATCCAAACAGCTTCTTTAGCTGCATCCGATGCTGCTATGTACTCGGCTTCTGTAGTCGAATCTGCAACGGTTGGTTGTTTGGAACTCTTCCAACTAATAGCCCCACCGTTTAGACAGAAAACGTAACCTGACTGCGATCTGAAGTCATCTCTGTCGGTTTGGAAACTAGCATCGGTATAACCCTTTATAGCGAGCTCGTCTTCCAATCCGCCATATACCAAGAACAAATCCTTAGTCCTTCTCAAGTACTTAAGGATGTTCTTGACCGCAATCCAGTGAGCCTCACCTGGTGTAGACTGATATCTACTAGTCATACTCAATGCATATGATACATCCGGACGAGTACATAACATGGCGTACATGATGGATCCAATTGCCGAGGCATATGGAATCCTACTCATGCGCTCTTGCTCATCCTGTGTCCTTGGACACTGAGTCTTGCTAAGAGCCACATCATGTCCCATTGGCAAGGCACCCCTCTTGGAGTCTTGCATCTTGAACCGATTCAAGACCTTGTCAATGTATGTACTCTGACTTAGACCAAGAAGCCTTCTCGATCTATCTCTATAGATCTTGATTCCTAGAATATAGGCGGCTTCTCCTAAGTCCTTCATCGAAAAGACCGATCCTAGCCAGGATTTTACTCCTTGCAAGGTAGGAATGTCATTTCCGATGAGCAATATATCATCCACATAAAGTACAAGGAAGACCACTGCGCTCCCACTGACCTTCTTGTAAACACATGGCTCATCTTCGTTTTGCAGGAAGCCAAACGTTTTGACTGCCTCGTCAAATCGAAGATTCCAGCTCCTCGAAGCCTGCTTCAGTCCATAAATGGATCTCTGAAGCTTACACACCTTCCTCGGACTCTTAGGATCGACAAAACCCTCGGGCTGTGTCATGTACACATCCTCGAGCAAATTCCCGTTAAGGAATGCGGTCTTGACGTCCATATGCCATATCTCATAGTCATAATACGCAACTATAGCCAGCACAATCCGTATGGATTTAAGCATCACAACTGGTGAAAAGGTTTCATCATAGTCTATACCATGAATCTGCCGAAACCCTTTCGCGACGAGTCGTGCCTTATAGGTATGCACGATGCCATCCATGTCGGTTTTCTTCTTGAAAACCCACTTACATCCAATGGTCTTAATACCATCGAATGAATCGACCAAAGTCCACACTTTGTTGTCATACATGGATTGCATCTCAGACTCCATGGCCTGGTGCCATTTCTCGGAATCGGAACTCGCCACAGCCTCTGAATACGACGTAGGCTCGTCATGTTCTAACAACATGAGTTCATCGTTTCCAGTCACAAGAAAACCATATCTTGTAGGCTCTTGGCGAATTCTACCAGATCTCCGAGGTTCACTAGGAGGTGCTGTCTCAACAACTCGTGATACAGGTTGGACTGTTTCGACCTGTTCGTTCGGTTCTTCGACTATTTGTGGTTCTCGAACTTCTTCGAGATCTATTCTACTCCCACTAACTCTCTTGGAGACGAACTCTCTCTCCAAGAAAGATCCATTCCGAGCAACAAACACTTTGTTCTCAGATGGGTTGTAGAACCAGTACCCTTTAGTTTCCTTAGGGTAACCCACAAATATGCATTTATCAGACTTGGCAGATAGCTTATCAGAAGCAAGACGTTTCACGTAAACGTCACATTCCTATCTATGCATGCTCATCGCGCGGCGAGTATATAGAAGAAACGTTGCGACGGAATTGCGACCGATATTTTCTGTCGTAAAATGATTTGCGACAGAAATGCGACAGAAGTTAGGTGACATACCATTCACGTGTGTACCTAATTTTGCGACACACCGGTGAGTCGCACCTCGGTCGCATATATTGAGCGACTCCTATAGTATGTCGCATATCGGTCGCATAATTTCCGCGACGCATAATATCTGTCGCAAATGTGTCGTATACGTGGTCCGACCGAACATATCTGTCGCAAATTCTGTCGGTATATACCGACAGACAATCTGTCGTAAAGTATCTATCGTTTTCCGTCGTCTTTCTGTCGCAAATATGTGCGACAGATATATCGGTCGTAGTCGGTCGAAAAGTTGCGACAGATTTTGCGTCCAAGTCCGACAGAGATATTTTTCCGAGATTGTGTCGCTTTTTAGTCGCGGTCTGTCGCAAAATATGTTGCGACAGAAATTTCGGTCGCAAAAGGTGTCGCAAATTACAGTTTTTCTTGTAGTGTATCCTGCTCGGCCGATTTCAGCATCCCATGCAGTTCGGCTAAGCTCTTAGTCATCCCATGCATATGATACTGCATCACGAACTGATTATAGTCCTCAGGCAATGACATAAGGATCAAGTCTGCAACCAAGTCAGCATCGAGTGTCACTCCCATGCGCTC
>NW_010967863.1:36325-38231 GCF_000463585.1 Tarenaya hassleriana | reverse complement strand
TGCTGTTTCCAAGGCGTAACCCCAAAATGATTTAGGAAGATCGACCTGACTCATCATAGACCGTATCATATCTAATAGGGTCCGGTTCCTCCTCTCAGACACGCCATTCCATTGTGGCGTTCCAGGTGGAGTCAGCTGTGAGACAATCCCACAATCTGCCAGATAGTCAGTGAACTCTTGGCTCATATACTCGCCGCCTCGATCAGATCGAAGCAACTTGATCGTCTTGCCAAGTTGGTTCTGTACCTCGTTTCTGAAAATCTTGAACAATTCAAGTGTTTCAGATTTATGTCTCATCAAGTAGACATAACCGTACTTACTGAAATCATCAGTAAACGTAACGAAATACAGATAACCCCCTCTAGCGGACGAGCTCATAGGACCGCACACATCACTATGTATGAGTTCTAGCAACTCCGTAGCCCGTTCTCTTTTTGGAGATTTTGTCATCTTGCCCATCAAACATGAATCGCATGATTCGATTGATTCATAATCAAAAGAATCAAGAAGTCCATCAGAATGAAGTACAAAATAACAATCATGCAACTCCAATACAAGGCCAGAAGGTAAAGTGAGATCGTAAGTCCCGACGGTTAATGCAGCAACTCTTGCTCCATTCCCGACGCGGAGATCTACTTCTCTCTTCGCCAATTGTCTACTTCCTCGAAGTCCTTGCACATTTCCACAAATGTGTGAGGCACATCCGGTATCTAATACCCATGATGTAGAAGTAAACAAGTTCGCCTCTATAACGAATATACCAGAAGTCGAAGCTTCTGTAAGCTTCTTCTTCCTCTGATCTTCCAGGTAGAGTCTGCAATTTCTATACCAATGCCCAATGGCATGACAGAAAAAACACTCTTCCTTCTTGGACTCAGGCTTAGGTTCAATGACAACGCTTGTCACTTTCCTCTTGCCTTTGCCCTTGGAACGTTTCTTTTTGGTGGAACTCTTTCCAATAACTACCATATCATTCTTCCCTCGGCTCCCAGCTTTCTCTTGGAATGACACATTCAACTGATCAACTATCAAAGAATTGTCCATGTCCTCTAATTGCTTACGCAATTCCGAAGGCATCTTTCCAAGCATCAAGCTGGACACGTCCAGATCATCATCCTCATGCTTCCAATAAGCATCAATGATCGATCTAAAAGCCGTGGTCAGAGGCTTATCCTTCATAACGATAGATTGCTTGGTGAGATAAAACAGATTCCTGCAACAGATATGTTCTACAGAAAAAGACAGAAAAACAGACAGAAAATATGCAAGCCGCCTAGTACACATACTAACACAGATAATAGATGCAATATGACAGGCTCCCACTAAGAAAAACACCCTCAATGAGTTTCTAAGTGAGCTAGGATCCATATTTCACATGTTTTTGAGTCAGCTAGGGCATGACGCTCAAAAAACATGCTATTTAGGTAGACAACACATTGTCAATCACATCCTATGTGATTCCTAGATGTGAATGGGATAGTGATACGCTATCACTGCATGTTCCTCATCCCATCCTTACCATCAGGTCCAAGTCCGACTTGATAACCCAATTCAAACTCAACCATATTCGAGCTATGAGAATCACGATTTCTCCATACTGCCTCACCAAGATAATCAGGCACGCTCAGCTAGGGCATGACCCGTAACCATGACGATCGAGGCCTTGACAATTGCTCTACTAATGGGCGGTAATAGCTTGAGATTAATCATGAGGAAGAGGACAAAATTTCGGACTTGAGAAGTGTCTAAGGTCCAGTCCGGAGCTGACCAGAATCTGGTCCGCCGGACTGACCTTGGTCAGATTCTCTGGTCCGCCGTTCTGTCCGTTTTCGGAGAAATTCTGAGCTTGGACCGGAGCTGACCAGATTTGGTCAGTCCCGGACCAACTCAGTCTATTTCTCCTGCT
>NW_010967863.1:34858-35853 GCF_000463585.1 Tarenaya hassleriana | reverse complement strand
GTCTCGGACCCGTGTTGTTCTCGCTTGGTCCGCCGGACCAACTCTTGGTCTGGGGCTGACCAGCGAGAACTTTGGTCCTCCTGACCAAACACACGGTCCGGAATCTGATATGTCTGCTGGTCCGGCTGACAACCTCTTGGTCCGGCTGACCGCGGACAAATCAGATTCGGAACAGATTTTTCGGGCTTCGAAAATTAGGGTTTTATCCCGGTTTCGACGCACCATTAACCCGTCCCAGACTCCATACCATCCATGCATCATTCAACAATCACAAATATCATTAAACATGCATAGATTCAATGATTACATGCAATTTAACAATTAAATCATGCAATCATGCAACATGCACGGCGATATACAGAGAACCAGACTCTGATACCACAGTTGGGATATCTACGGGTTCCTAGCATGCGATCATATCGATCTAGGGTTTGGTTTACTAGGTTTCATGCAGCGGAAGAAAGATCTAAACCTAGTCAAACGTCACATGCAACCAAACTCGCAAAACCCGAAAGATCGTGTATATCACCGAGGGAATCGTTACTTACCTCGTTCTCGATGAGACTTGAAGTTTATTTCGATCCGGGGCCCTTTCTAAATCACCAAGAGCTGAAAGTACAGCTCCTCTACACGTATCCACACCGACGGGAAGGATTCCAAACGATTTGGAACGAATCTGCTAGGATTAGTGAAGAAAAGGGTATCTCAAGAGACGAGATCCAATCCCGGGACAATAGAAATCGAAGAGAACAGCTTCTCTAGGGTTCTAGGATGTTTCTCTGAGTTTTAGGTCGGCCTTAATTAAGTTTGTACGAAACCCCAAACTTAAATAAGATTAGAAAACCCTAAAAACGAATATTTGAAAACATTCTGGATCCCGGTCCGCCGGACCAGGAGCTTGGTCCGGCGGACCAAGCTTAGCCCGAGGCCCACGGACCGGCTGACCTGAAGGCTTGGTCAGCCGGACCACGTGTGGTCAGCTCCGGACCAAGACC
>NW_010967863.1:32557-33629 GCF_000463585.1 Tarenaya hassleriana | reverse complement strand
CATGCTCAGCTTTGGCATGACCCGTGTTACGGACGATCGATGCCTTGACAGGCGCTCTAGTAATGGGAGGTACACAATTAGCATTACATAAATAAGGGATTTTCGAAACCACACTTAAATCAAGCATCTACTTTCAAGCTATGAGAACCACCATTTCTCCATCTTGCCTCACCAAGATAATACGGCACACCCAGCTTTGGCATGGCCCATGACACGTACGATCGAGGCCTTGACAAGTGCTTCTCTCGTAGAGCTCCTAGATCTAACCGGTTTCTGTGCAACGATTGTTCATAATCCGAATGGACCATCCAGTTGATTATGCAATCCCAATCTCGAAGCTCCCACTCAATCAAACATATCTAATATCTTGATTAAGTTACATTCATTCATTCACTATGGACCATCCATAAGAAAGAATCATGTTATTCTGAATCACAGTTGATCGGTTTTAAGCAACGATTGCTCAAACCAGATCCCGAAACCAAAAAATTAAATTTTGGTGAAGTGTCGGGACCTAGACCGTTCGGTCTAGGTCTAGACCGATCGGTCTAGGCGGTTCGGTCTTCGGGTCATAGTCGGTCCGTTCGGTCTGGAATGGTCAGTCTGTTCGGACTGACTCTTCAGTCCGTTCGGTCTGACTCTCCAAACCATTCGGTCCAGACCAGAGGTCCGGACTCTTGCCCCTTCGGACATTCTCTCTCGGACTAGTGACCTAGATCGGACGGACTGGCTAAGTAGTCCGTTCGGTCTACACACCTCAGTCCGTTCGGTCCAACATCTTGGTCCGAACGGACTGGGTCATTTAGTCAAGAGGAAACGATGAACCCTAGACCGTCCGGTCCAGAGGACCAGACCGTTCGGTCTAGGCAGAAAAACGCGATCAGATCACGTTCTTCGTCGTTTCGGTCCCGATTCAGATCCCAATTCGACCCCATTATGCAACAAAGAACATGAAATCTACCCTAGATCCATAATCAAATCATGCATAGCATCAAAGAAAACACGGATTCAAACAATTCAAATCCTATAATGTGCGTGATCGGGTTCTAACAAAAATCATGCAGAGCAACCA
>NW_010967863.1:30646-31458 GCF_000463585.1 Tarenaya hassleriana | reverse complement strand
AATCAAAGTACGCAACTCCTCATGTTGGATTCCGTAGATATCTCAAGTCTTAGGATCCAATCATGGAACCGCCATATGAGATTCCAGTCATGACGCTAGTCCATGTGACAATCTCATGCGGGTCAATCCAGTATTCCGTTCTCCAACGAATACCTATGACTGTAATCGTATCCAATACCTATGATCACCAATATGATCATCAATCACATATCATACTAGTCTTATTATGTCATCATTTCCATAATGACACAAGAATAGGGAGTTTAATATCATTCATAATGATACATGGATTTCATAACACATATAGTATGCAAGAACATGTAATGAATCAAATACTCTCATAAAACCATAGAAAGTATCAATACATCAAATGTATCTAAATAAAGCTCATAAACAGTACATCATAGAGCACTAAACCAACAATCTCCCACTTGCTATAATCATGAACTGCTAAACCTCTAATGCCCATATCCCTAACTTGACCCTCATGCTTCGACGAAGGGAGTGTCGCACAAGCGAAAGAACCCAGATCCCATCAACGATCCAAACACATACTCAGACGATTTCACCTTATCAGGGAGATCATAGACAGAGGAGACGTGCACATTTGCAGAGTGTCGACAGATGACAACATTGCCGATCCGTTGACGAAGCCACTCCCTTCGTCGAAGCATGAGGGTCAAGTTAGGGATATGGGCATTAGAGGTTTAGCAGTTCATGATTATAGCAAGTGGGAGATTGTTGGTTTAGTGCTCTATGATGCACTGTTCATGACCTTTATTTAGATACATTCGATGTATTGATACTTTCTA
>NW_010967863.1:28507-29431 GCF_000463585.1 Tarenaya hassleriana | reverse complement strand
TCGAACATGCTTGACAGATTTGCTCATAACTTTCTGCTCCAATGTCGGATTTGTGCGATCTTGGTGTCTATGCGTAGATATTGAAGAGAGCTTTCCAATGAGGTAGAGAACACGCGATTTGGACTTATAGAGTGGAAGTTATTGGACTTGCAAGATCTGACTTTTTAGGCTTCATGTTTTTTCTCCGAAACAACTCCAAATGTTCCCGTTTCGTCTGTGATGTTCCGTAGTCTATGTTTTCCACTCCTTTTGCTCTCTTTTATGCATGAATACCTGTTTTGACACCAAAGAAAATAACCAAGCAATTTCGAGACCAAATGTGCTCTAGAATGCCTATAAATATGCAAAACCGAGTAAAATGTACTAGACATCCTATACCAAAATATCACCAAAATACATGTTATCACAATCTCATGCGGGTCAATCCAGTATTCCGTTCTCCAACAACTACCTATGACTGTGATCGTATCCAATACCTATGATCGTCTATATGATCATCAATCACACATCATACTAGTCTTAGTATATCATTATTCCCACAATGATACATGACTAGGGAGTTTAGTATAGTTCATAACAATACATGGATTTCACAACATATCTAGTATGCACAACATGTAATGAATCAAACACTTTCATAAAACTATAGAAAGTATCAATACATCAAATGTATCCAAAGAAAGCTCGCAAACAGTACATCATAGAGCACTAAACCAACAATATTATCTCGTGGCAGATACTTATTTCCGATTGTCATCACACGTTGATTGATTTATTTGAGTGGCAAGCACGAAATTTGTTGAGTGAATAGCACGTTAGTATAGGGTCTTTTATTGTAATGCTCTACGATGATCCTGATATGACATTTTGACTATGTACTGATTCATTGGTTTATGAATGCATTACTTTTCCCGTTATATGATT
>NW_010967863.1:25245-28107 GCF_000463585.1 Tarenaya hassleriana | reverse complement strand
CAGGACGTACGACTTCTTATCGTGCTTGAGAACAATTCTCAAGTTCCGATACCAGTCTAAGAAGTTGTCCCGGTCAGCTTATCCTTCTCAATGATAGATCGCATCGTCAAACTCGGTACGCTACCGGTTGACGCCATGTCCTACAAAAAAAAGACAAACAGAACGTACAAAACAAATGCAGATTCAATTAATGATCAACTACCAGTTAGCCCATCATCAATCAGTGTCTACATATCTATGATCTACTACCAGCTAGTCCATCATCAAACAATGACAACATAGATGCAAAAACGAGCTATATTCCCATACAGAAAAATAACCCTATCATAATTTTCTATATGGGACTAAGATCCATATTTCGCATAAGAATGGATTGTTATGCCCATTTTTATGCTATTTAGGTAGACATCTAATGTCAATCACATCCAATGTGACTCTCAAATCCTTTCATGAGACTATGATATCAAATATAATTGCATACTCGTCTCATCTGTACCGTTAAGTCTCAAGTAAAAACTTGATAACTTAACGTAAGGTAAACCATATTCAAGCTGTGAGAACCACGATTTCCCATCCTGCCTCACAAAGATAATCCGGCACGCTCAACTTTGGCATGACCCGTGTTACGGACGATCGATGCCTTGACAGGCGCTCTAGTAAGGGGAGGTACACACTTAGCATTACATAAATAAGGGATTTTCGAAGCCACACTTAAATCAAACATCTACTTTCAAGCTATGAGATCCACCATTTCTCCATCTTGCCTCACCAAGATAATACGGCACACCCAGCTTTGGCATGGCCCATGACACGTACGATCGAGGCCTTGACAAGTGCTTTACTCGTAGGGCTCCTAGATCTAACCGGTTTCTGTGCAACGATTGTTCATAATCCGAATAGACCATCCATTCGATTATGTAATCCCAATCCCGAAGCTCCCACTCAATCAAACATATATAATATCTTGATTAAGTTACATAAATTCATTCACTGTGCGGTTTCTGTGCAACGATTGTTCATAATCCGAATGGATAATCCAATCGATTATGCAATCCCAATCCCGAAGCTCCCACTCAATCAAACATATGTAATACCTTGATTAAGTTACATGCATTCATTCACTATGGACCATCCATAAGAAAGAATCATGTTATTCTGAATCACAGTTGATCGGTTTTAAGCAACGATTGCTCAAGCCAGATCCCGAAACCAAAAAATCAAATTTTGGTGGTGTCGGGACCTAGACCGTTCGGTCTTCGGGTCAAAGTCGGTCCGTTCGGTCTGGAATGGTCAGTCCGTTCGGACTGACTCTTCAGTCCATTCGGTCTGACTCTCCAGACCGTTCGGTCCAGACCAGAGGTCCGGACTCTTGCCCCTTCGGACCTTCTCTCTCGGACTGGTGATCTAGATCGGATGGACTGGCTAAGCAGTCCGTTCGGTCTACACACCTTAGTCCGTTCGGTCCAACATCTTGGTCCAACGGACTGGGTCATTTAGTCCAGAGGAAACGACGAACCCTAGACCGTCCGGTCCAGAGGACCAGACCGTTCGGTCTAGGCAGAAAAACGCGATCAGATCACGTTCTTCGTCGTTTCGGTCTCGATTCAGATCCGAATTCGACCCCGTTTTCGCCTGCGAACTCAGAACAGAAGCCTCTTGCACATTATGCAACAAAGAACATGAAATCTACCCTAGATCCATAATCAAATCATGCATAACATCAAAGCAAACACAGATTCAAACAATTCAAATCCTATAACGTGCGTGATCGGGTTCTAACAAAAATCATGCAGAGCAACCAGGCTCTGATACCACTGTTGGGTTTTTCTGGGATCTCATGAGCGAATCCTATTCCTAACAAGATCAGTTCTAGGGTTTGCGCAGCGGATGTAAAACAATAGGTTTGCGCAGCGGATGTAAAACAATAGTTTTTGATAAAACCCTAAAACCTATCAACCATCGATCCGGGGCCTGTTTCAATTGATGTGTTCGTCCGATCACTATAGACAGGAAGAATACCTTGTCCTCTACACGTATCCACACCTCGGGATGGATTCCAACCTTTGGAACTTGTCTGCTAGGACTCAATCTTCTATTCGATGATGTGCTTTGAGAAAACGAGATTTAGATCACCTCTTCCACCCTCTAGACTCTCCAAAAAGGTCTAAAGAAGTTCTCTAGGTCGGCTCCTTAGTGTTAGGGTTCTATTTCTCCTCTTATTCAAGTGATTAACCCTAGATCCGGACTTTAAAATTAAATCCGAACCCCAGACTGAACGGACTGCTTAGTAGTCCGTTCGGTCTGGACACTTGGTCCGTTCGAACCAGTCACATAACTTTGTCCGGTCGGTCCGATGGTTCAGTCCGTTCGGTCCAACACTTGGTCCGTTTGGACTGAACTCTCTAGTCCGTTCGGTCCAACAAATTGGTCCGTTCGGACTAGATGCTCCGGTCCGTTCGGTCCACTTCCTAGACCGGACGGTCCAGACCTCTGTCCGGATTTCTCGACGTTTTCTCATGCGTTTGTCCTTCCCTGCGTGTGTGACCCTGTAGGCTCATTCGATATAGCAGTATAACCCGAAATCTCTATTTCGGATATACAAGTCATAGGCGGTCTCTAGCAAGACACTATGACTACCTATCTCGAATAGAGTTTGTTCGTGATCTTACGAACGCCAGTGATGATTCCGGTTGATGATCCTTTTGTATCACGATATCATATGTCGAATATAAGGCATGGACAAGCCACCTTATCTGATTCGACTACTTTCTCGTTCAGTGAGTTCGACTGTCTGAAATAGACGACGCTCGTCTATAGTGCGGCCACACATTTCTACAGTCTTGCTCACACGAGGGGCCCAGC
>NW_010967863.1:13641-21187 GCF_000463585.1 Tarenaya hassleriana | reverse complement strand
AAGTGGCGGACTGAGTTGGTCCGGGGCTGACCAAACTTGGTCAGCTCCGGACCAACTCAGTCCGTTTCCTTGGTTAGTCCGCCGGTCTTCATCTCGGACTTGTGTTGTTCTCGCCTGGTCTGCAATCTGCCAGATAGTCAGTGAACTCTTGGCTCATCAATACATAGTCAAAATGTCATATCACGGATCATCGTAGAGCATTACAACCAACAATCTCCCACTATGCTCTATGATCTATCCTACAAGCATCTAATCCCCATACCCTTAACATGACCATCATGTTTTGACGAAGTGAGAGGCTTCGTCATCGGGTCGGCAATATTATCATCTGTCGACACTCTACTTATTTTCACGTCTCCTCTGTCGATGATTTCCCTAATCAAGTGAAATCGCCTGAGTATGTGTTTGGATCTCTGGTGTGACCGGGGTTCCTTTGCTTGTGCAATCGCACCATTGTTGTCACAATATAACTCAATGGGATCTGCAATGCTAGGAATGACCCCCAGGTCTCCCACAAATTTCCTGATCCAAACAGCTTCTTTAGCTGCATCCGATGCTGCTATGTACTCGGTTTCTGTAGTCGAATCTGCAACGGTTGGTTGTTTGGAACTCTTCCAACTAATAGCCCCACCGTTTAGGCAGAAAACGTAACCTGACTGCGATCTGAAGTCATCTCTGTTGGTTTGGAAACTAGCATCGGTATAACCACTTATAGCGAGCTCGTCTTCCAATCCGCCATACACCAAGAACAAATCCTTAGTCCTTTTCAAGTACTTAAGGATGTTCTTGACCGCAATCCAGTGAGCCTCACCTGGTGTAGACTGATATCTACTAGTCATACTCAATGCATATGATACATCCGGATGAGTACACAATATGGCGTACATGATGGATCCAATTGCTGATGCATATGGTATCCTACTCATGCGCTCTTGCTCATCCTGTGTCTTTGGACACTGAGTCTTGCTAAGAGCTACGTCATGTCCCATTGGCAAGGCACCCCTCTTGGAGTCTTGCATCTTGAACCGATTCAAGACCTTGTCAATGTATGTACTCTGACTTAGACCAAGAAGCCTTCTCGATCTATCTCTATAGATCTTGATTCCTAGAATATAGGCGGCTTCTCCTAAGTCCTTCATCGAAAAGACTGATCCTAGCCAGGATTTTACTCCTTGCAAGGTAGGAATGTCATTTCCGATGAGCAATATATCATCCACATAAAGTACAAGGAAGACCACTGCGCTCCCACTGACCTTCTTGTAAACGCATGGCTCATCTTCGTTTTGCAGGAAGCCAAACGTTTTGACTGCCTCGTCAAATCGAAGATTCCAGCTCCTCGAAGCCTGCTTCAGTCCATAAATGGATCTCTGAAGCTTACACACCTTCCTCGGACTCTTAGGATCGACAAAACCCTCGGGTTGTGTCATGTACACATCCTCGAGCAAATTCCCGTTAAGGAATGCGGTCTTGACGTCCATCTGCCATATCTCGTAGTCATAATACGCAGCTATGGCCAGCAGAATCCGTATGGATTTAAGCATCACGACTGGTGAAAAGGTTTCATCATAGTCTATACCATGAATCTGCCGAAACCCTTTCGCGATGAGTCGTGCCTTATAGGTATGCACGATGCCATCCATGTCGTTTTTCTTCTTGAAAACCTACTTGCATCCAATGGTTTTAATACCATCGAATGAATCGACCAAAGTCCACACTTTGTTGTCGTACATGGATTGCATCTCAGACTCCATGGCCTGGTGCCATTTCTCGGAATCGGAACTCGCCACAGCCTCTGAATACGACGTAGGCTCGCCATGTTCTAACCACATGAGTTCGTCGTTTCCAGTCACAAGAAATCCGTATCTTGTAGGCTCTTGGCGGATTCTACCAGATCTCCGAGGTTCACTAGGAGGTGCTGTCTCAACAACTCGTGATACAGGTTGGACTGTTTCGACCTGTTCGTTCGGTTCTTCGACTATTTGTGGTTCTCGAACTTCTTCGAGGTCTATTCTACTCCCACTAACTCTCTTGGAGACGAACTCTCTCTCCAAGAAAGATCCATTCCGAGCAACAAACACTTTGTTCTCAGATGGGTTGTAGAACCAGTACCCTTTAGTTTCCTTAGGGTAACCCACAACTATGCATTTATCAGATTTGGCGGATAGCTTATCAGAAGCCAGACGTTTCACGTAAACGTCGCATCCCCAAATCTTCATAAATGCTAACCTGGGACGCTTCCCAGTCCATATCTCATATGGTGTCTTCTGAACCGACTTTGTTGGACAGTTGTTCAGTATAAGCGCTGCTGTTTCCAAAGCATATCCCCAGAAGGATTTAGGAAGATCGACCTGACTCATCATAGACCGTACCATATCTAATAAGGTTCGGTTCCTCCTCTCGGAAACGCCATTCCATTGTGGCGTTCCAGGTGGAGTCAGCTGTGAGACAATCCCACAATCTGCCAGATAGTCAGTGAACTCTTGGCTCATATACTCGCCACCTCGATCAGATCGAAGCAACTTGATCGTCTTGCCAAGTTGGTTCTGTACCTCATTTCTGAAAATCTTGAACAATTCAAGTGTTTCAGATTTATGTCTCATCAAGTAGACATAACCGTACCTACTGAAATCATCAGTAAACGTAACAAAGTACAGATAACCTCCTCTAGCGGGTGAGCTCATAGGACCGCTTGGTACTAACGTTATAGATCGACCTGTATCTAGATGGTTCGTCATCCAAAATATAAAGGCATTAAACTGGTAACCCTTACCATAGAATAAATCACCTCTATAAATGGACAGACCTTTGTTCTCAATAACAAATCTGAAACCATTCGAGTCTAAGCATGAAATCGATATAATGTTCTTGCTTATAGCAGGAACAAAATAACAATCATGCAGCTCCAATACAAGGCCAGAAGGTAAAGTTAGATCATAAGCCTCGACGGCTAATGCAGCAACTCTTGCTCCATTCCCGACGCGGAGATCTACTTCTCCCTTCGCCAATTGTCTACTTCCTCGAAGTCCTTGCACATTTCCACAAATGTGCGAGACACATCCGGTATCTAATACCCATGATGTAGAAGTAAACAAGTTCGCCTCTATAGTGAAGATACAAGAAGTCGAAACTTCTACAAGCTTCTTCTTCCTCTGATCTTCCAGGTAGACTCTGCAATTTCTATGCCAATGCCCGATGGCATGACAGAAATAACACTCTTCCTTCTTGGGTTTAGGCTTAGGCTTAGTGACAACACTTGTCAGTTTCCTCTTACCCTTACCTTTGGAACACTTCCTTTTGCTGGAACTCTTTCCAACAACTACCATATCATTCTTCCCTTGGCTCCCACCTTTCTCTTGGAATGACACATTCAACTGATCAACCATCAATGAAGTATCCATGTCATCTAATTGCTCATGCAATTCCGAAGACATCTTTCCAAGCATCAAGCTGGACACGTCTAGACCATCATCCATATGCTTCCCATAAGCATCAATGATCGATCTAGAAGCCTTGGTCAGAGGTTTATCCTTCATAAGGATAGATCGCATGGTAAGATTAATCAGATTCCTGCAACAGATATATTCTACAGAAAAGGACAAACAGATAGAAAATAAACACATCGCTTAGTACTCCTACTAACACAGACAATAGATGCAATATGACAGGCTCCCACTAAGAAAAACACCCTCAATGAGTTTCTAAGTGAGCTAGGATCCATATTTCACATGCTTTTGAGTCAGCCAGGGCATGACACTCAAAACCATGCTATTTAGGTAGACAACACATTGTCAATCACATCCTATGTGATTCCTAGATGAGTATGGGATAGTGATACGCTATCACTGCATGTTCCTCATCCCATCCTTACCATCAGGTCCAAGTCCGACTTGATAACCCAATTCAAGCTCAACCATATTCGAGCTATGAGAATCACGATTTCTCCATACTGCCTCACCAAGATAGTCAGGCACGCTCAACTAGGGCATGACCCGTAACCATGACGACCGAGACCTTGACAGTTGCCCTACTAATGGGCGGTAATAGCTTGAGATTAATCATGAGGAAAAGGACAAAATTTCGGACTTGAGAAGTGTCTCAGGTCCAGTCCGGAGCTGACCAGAATCTGGTCCACCGGACTGACCTTGGTCAGCTTCTCTGGTCCGTCGTTCTGTCATTTTTCGGAGAAATTCTGAGCTTGGTCCGGGGCTGACCACCCTGACAATCTCAGTCCGATTTCTCCTTCTCCGGCTGACCAAGCAGACGGACTGCAGTTCAAAACTGAGCTTGGTCCGGGGCTGACCAAACTTGGTCAGCTCTCTCTGGTCCGTCGTTCTGTCATTTTTCGGAGAAATTCTGAGCTTGGTCCGGGGCTGACCACCCTGACAATCTCAGTCCGATTTCTCCTTCTCCGGCTGACCAAGCAGACGGACTGCAGTTCAAAACTGAGCTTGGTCCGGGGCTGACCAAACTTGGTCAGCTCCGGACCAACACGGTCCGTTCTTTTCAGCTCCGAGCTGACCAGAGGAAGCGGAGCGCAGACCAACTGGGCTTGGTCCGGGGCTGACCAAACTTGGTCAGCTCCGGACCAACTCAGTCCGTTTCCTCGGTCAGTCCGCCTTCGTCGTCTCGGACCTGCGTTGTTCTTGCCTGGTCCGCCGGACCAACTTTTGGTCCGGGGCTGACCAGCGAGAACTTTGGTCCTCCTGACCAAACACGCGGTCCGGAGTCTGATCTGTCTGCTGGTCCGGCTGACCAACTCTTGGTCCGGCTGAGCGCGGACAGATCAGATTCGGAACAGATTTTTTGGGCTTCGAAAATTACGGTTTTACCCCGGTTTCGACGCACCGTTAATCCGTCCCAGAATCCATACCATCCATGCATCATTCAACAATCACAAATATCATTAAACATGCATAGATTCAATGATTACATGCAATTTAACGATTAAATCATGCAATCATACAACAAGCACGGCGATATACAGACAACCAGGCTCTGATACCACTGTTGGGTTATCTACGGATTTCTAGCATGCGATCATATCGATCTAGGGTTTGGTTTACTAGGTTTCATGCAGCGGAAGAAAGATCTAAACCTAGTCAAACGTCACACGCAACCAAACTCGCAAAACCCGAAAGATCGTGTATATCACCGAGGGAATCGTTACTTACCTTGTTCTCGATGAGACTTGAAGTTTATTTCGATCCGGGGCCTGTTCTAAATCACCTAGGACTGAAGTTACAGTCCCTCTACACGTATCCACACCGACGGGAAGGATTCTAAACGATTTGGAACGAATCTGCTAGGATTAGTGAAGAAAAGGGTAACTCAAGAGACGAGATCCAATCCCGGGACAATAGAAATCGAAGAGAACAGGTTCTCTAGGGTTCTACGATGTTTCTCTGAGTTTTAGGTGGGCCTTTTTTAAGTTTGGACGAAATCCCAAACTTAAATAAGCTTAGAAAACCCTAAAATCGAATTTCGGAAAGTTTCCTAGATCCCGGTCCGCCGGACCAGGAGCTTGGTCCGGCGGACCAGGCTTAGTCCGAGGCTCGCGAACCGTTTGACCTGAGGGCTTGGTCCGGCGGACCACATGTGGTCAGCTCCGGACCAAGACTCTTCTTGGTCTTTCCAGTCCGCCTGGCTTCAGTCTCAGTCCGTCTGACCCACTGTCTGGATGGGCTTGGTCCGGCGGACCACATGTGGTCAGCTCCGGACCAAGACTCTTCTTGGTCTTTCCAGTCCGCCTGGCTTCAGTCTCAGTCCGTCTGACCCACTGTCTGGATCAGACGTGGACAGATGACCTCCTGATTGACTTCCGGACCTCCTGGGCTGACCAACTTGGTCCGGGGCTGACCAAAATTTGTCAGCTCTGGACCAACACATTGAAAACTCATTTTCATGCTCGTTTCGATCAACTCTCGTTTCCATTCTTCGGATTCTTCACGTATAACTCCATCCCTAGTGGTGTGTGACCCTGTAGGCCCATTCTAAGTGGTAGTGACTTTAGGAACCTTTCCTGAACCACAAGTCATGGTTAACCTCTAGCAAGAGCCTTGACCACCCACTTAGAATTGAGTTAGAGGTGATCTAACCAAGACATTAACAGCTCGAATTCTGATCCTTTGTCTCACGATATCATATGTTGAACAAGTGCATGGTTTGAGCCACCCTTCAAGTTCAACCTCTTTCTCGTCTTGGTAAATCGACTAATAAAATAGATGCAATTTTATCTATAGCGTGGCCACGTGTTTTCATAGTTCGACTTCCACGAGAGGGCCCTGTGACACCCGTATCCCGATTCCCGTAAACAGGATGCACCACATGGACTAAAACCAATAAAATAATACCAAACAAAAGTACGGAAATTTTAAAGCCTTTATTTTATAAACACGCAGCGGATTAGTTTAATACAACGTTTAATTATCATACGTCCAATTTTAAAATACAATGCAAAGGAAAACATCGTTTTCAAAAATATTAAAACAAATCAAATCCGTACATGATGCTGCCTCTCTCAAATCTTCGTTGTCATCTAGATATGCAACACGTACTCCTCGTGATCTGAAAAAGATAAAACCACGAGGGCTAAGCACAACTGCTTAGTAAGTAACCCGGGTTGCACCCGGTAAATCCGTTCTCAGCGAGAACGGTGTTAAAACGATAATTCACATTCGCATAGAATAATAATCAACATGCATCATCACACAACGTGCATCACAAACATATCAAACACAATCACACCCGTATGGAGTCCACCATAGGGCTAGCCATAAACCCTAGTCAAGTCAGCATGACTAGGGGCGCGTCACACGCCCGTCACTTGCGTGACGTTGGCCGTCGCATCACACGACAGTATCGACTCAAGCGCTTGTCACTCACGTGACTACCGATGTCAAGTCAGCATGACACAACAAAAATGTAACCACACCCGTATGGAGTCCACCATAGGGTCCCAACCATAAACCCTAGTCAAATCAGCATGACTAGGAGTGCGTCTCACGTCCGTCAAGTCCATGACGTTGAGTCAGCATGACACAATAAATAGTAACACCCGTATGGAGTCCACCATAGGGTTCCAGCCATATACCCTAGTCAAGTCAACATGACTAGGAGCGCGTCACACGTTCGTCAAGTCCATGACGTTGGCCGTGTCAAGTCAGCATGACACAATAAATAGTAACACCCGTATGGAGTTCACCATAGGGTTCCAGCCATATACCCTAGTCAAGTCAGCATGACTAGGAGCGCGTCACACGCCCGTCAAGTCCATGACGTTGGCCGTCGCATCACATGCGACTATATAACAATCACAATCACGCTCCTCTCGTAATGAACGAGTGAGCTTCAACCATAGCATTCAACATTCATCATCACCCCCCAGCTACAATCACGCGTATCACGGTATCCGACCTCACATCGTCTAACCGTTTCACGTCATGCAATGCTACCCAAAAATTAGCGCACACGATTCACTCGTAGTGTTTAGTGTCTCACCACGTGTATTCATTCAATTTGTTCATTTTTGTCTTCTCTTTCCTCTTAG
>NW_010967863.1:5752-13621 GCF_000463585.1 Tarenaya hassleriana | reverse complement strand
GGCAGACCGGATCCGGTCCGTCCCGCGAAAACGGTTGATCGGATGAGTTTTTGGTACAAAACTGACCTGGTCCGCCGGACCAATTTCTGCTCCGGGTCGAACCAGGCTTCCTCAGTCGTTTCCCCTTGGACTAAATTATTTTTCCCGGACTTGGTCCGGAGCTGACCAGTTCCTGGTCTGGCGGACCGGAACTGGGCAGTTCGTCCGTTCGCGTTTCAGGTCTCTGGTCCGACTTCGATTGCTCATATCTCACTCGTTCCTTAACCAAATCGCGCACCGTTTGTTTCTAAATGTTCATTGGGATGTCTTCTTTAATACCCAGGAAATAGATTGTTTTAAAATTTCGCCTATAAGTTGAAAAATGGTTCGTAACCTTTGTATGTCGCAAAATCGCGACTCTGCAATTTCCAGTTTTTTTCTCAGTTTTCATTCGCTCATATCTCCTTTGTTTCTTAGCCAAATTAAGTGCCGTTTGTTTCTAAATTCTCATTGAAATGTCCTCTTTCAAACTCAATCAATGAATTATCGAGATAACACAATCACATCGATGAAAATGAGCTTACACAGACGCAATTCAAGCCACTCACCTTTGCTCAGATTCGGATATGAGTTTTGGCCGGATTTCTTGTCGTTTTCCGGTGACTCCAATGACGGTGACCCTCCTAGATCCTCTGGGGATGACCCTCTTGGCTTCCACTAGCTCCTTTCTCCTTCCTCCTCTCTCTTTCTCCTCCTTTCTCCCTCTCTTTTCTCCCTTTCCTCTCTTTTCCCTCTGCAGCAGAAATGGATGCGTCCCCTATTTTGCTAGGGTTTTTGGCCACGAAAGAGAGGTCGAATGGGCTCAAACAAAGGCCCAAGTCCAAGCCTGCAACATCCTTAGGGTCGTGGGAGGTCGAATCGCGTCGAGAGGGGCCGGGACAGGCTGGTAGATCGCACTCAAAATGGCTACTTTGCGAGCATGTGCTGGAAAAGTTTGCACTGTCGGTCCGCCGGATCGGATGACCAAAACAGATTTTTGGTCTGCTGACGCCCAATTTGGTCTGACTGAGTGTTCTGGTCCGGCTGACCACATTTGGTCAGCTCCGGACCAGACTCCTTTTCTTCCTTCCTCAGTCCGCCTGTCGCCTCCGAGTCCGAACTGAATGAGTTGGTCCGGAACTGACCAACTTGGTCCGGCGAACCAACTCAGTTTTCTCCAATTTTCTTCATTTTCTCGGTCTTTCCACACGTGCCGATCCTCGTGCCTGCTCCTGGCACTGTACTACTCATTTCTTGTGATTTTGCGACATCTCTATTTAATTATTTTTCCCAAAAATAATTAAATATTCAAATTGGATTTTGGGATATTACAAGCCCAGCGATATCTCTCCTGTTAAGAAGGTGACAAGTCTCATATTGCATGTCTACTATCTCCATATGATTCGTGAACGTATCTAATCAACGCCGTTATAATCATCCGGTTAAAGACGACGTTTGACGCAGTCAAGACACGCCACTCCTCATATCAAATACTCTAGACATCTCAGGTATGAGGATCCGTAAACGAACCGCTGTATGAGATTCAAGTCATGACTCTATCCATGTGACAATCTCATACGGGTCATGCAGTCACTCGTTCACAACGAGTACCCATGATTGTGATCTGCATTCAATGCATTGATCACACCTCATGCTAGTCTTAATTCATCATTGTTCCCACAACGATGACTGACTAGGGAGTTTAGAATCATTCTCTAATGATTCAAGGATGCCGAAATACAACAAACATGCTAATCGTATAACAGAAAAGTAATGCATTCATAACTCAATGAATCAATACAAAGTCAAATGTCATATCATGGATCATCCTAGAGCATTACAACCAGCAGGACTAGCGTCATGACTTGAATCTCATATGGCGGTTCCATGATTGGATCCTAAGACCTGAGATATCTACGAAATTCAACATGAGGAGTTGCGTACATTGAATACGTCAAACGTCCTGCGTAACAGGAGGACTATAAAGGCGTGTATCAGGTACAAAACGAATCATGTGCTGGATTGTAGATAGTCAAGACGGGATTTGTACCTCTCGTAAAAGAGAGAGATATCGCTGGGCCCCTCGTGTGAGCGAGACTGTAGGAATGTGTGGTCGCACTATAGACAAACGCCGTCTATTTCACACAGTCGAGCTCAATGAACGAGAAAGCAGTCGAATCAGATAAGGTGGCTTGTCCATACCTTATGTTCGACTTATGATATCGTGATACAAAAGGATCATCAGCCGGAATCATCACTGGCGTTCGTAAGATCACGAACAAACTCTATTCGAGATAGGTAGTCATAGTGTCTTACTAGAGACCGCCTATGACTTGTATATCCGAAATAGAGATTTCGGATTATAATACTATATCGAATGAGCCTATAGGGTCACACACGCAAGGAAGGACAAAACGCACGAGAAAACGACGAAAAAACCGAGACAGAAGGGTCCAGACTGGACGGGCCAGAAGGGCCAGTCCTGACGGTCCGCCAGGTCCAGACCCGACGGTCCAGAATGTGGTCTTCCATTCCAGAAGGTCTGGAACGGACGGTCCACCAAAGCAGACCGTCCGTTCTGACTTGCTGGAACGGACGGTCCACGTGCATTTCTGGACCGTCCGTTCCGGCTTTCGGATTTTTCGAAAATTAAACCAAAATTAGGGTTAAATCACTTTATAAGAAGGAGATTAAAACCCTAATTAGAGGAGTCGACTTTAGTGAACTTCTACAGACTTTGGTGAGATCCAAAATGTTCTAACAAGTGATCTAAGTCTCGTTTTCTCGAAGCAATAAACGAAATAGTTGATTCGGGTCCTAGCAGACAAGTTCCAATCATTGGAACCCATCCGAGGTGTGGATACGTGTAGAGGGCGAGGGAATCTTCCTCCCTTTCGTGGTCGGACGAACACATCAATTGATACAGACCCCGGATCGATTGAGGTAAGCGTTCTAACATTTCTACGTAATCATACATGCATGGTTTTAGGGTTTCATCAAAAATTTTGTTTTACATCCGTTGCGCAAACCCTAGAACCGATCTCTTAGGAATAGGATTCGCTCTAGTGATCTCAGGAAATCCCAACAAATCCAGTATTCTGTTCTCCAACGAATACCTATGATTGTGATCGTATCCAATACCTATGATCATTTATATGATCATCAATCACACATCATACTAGTCTTAGTATATCATTATTCCCATAATGACATATGACTAGGGAGTTTAGTATTGTTCATAACAATACATGGATTTCATAACATATTAAGTATGCACAACATGTAATGAATAAAACACTCATCCATAAACCATAGAAAGTGTCAATACATCAAATGTATCAAAATAAAGCTCGCAAAAGAGTACATCATAGAGCACTAAACCAACATAGAGAGTGCCTGATTTCAGCTTTTATGACAGGTTCTTGGATCGAAACAGGTTGGTATATCGATACATTTATCATTATATGCAAGATCTGTTGTTTGGGTTTCGTTTTATATATTCCGCTGCGTGAAACCCAAGATTGGAACCTTAGAAACCGTTATGAACGCATGTTTAGGGATCTCCAAAACCCCAACAGTGGTATCAGAGCCTGGTTGGTGTATAATTGATATGAGTTTAAAATCGGTTTTGAACAAGAGAATCAAATGTGTGCTCTTTGTGTTGTTTGGATCTGTCAAACGAATTGATGTTTTTGTGAAAATAGTCAATTGTTTGGTTCGATTTAGTTGTATCTGTTGGGTTATCTGTGGGTTCCTAGCATACGATCTCATTGATCTAGGGTTTGGTTTCTAGGTTTCATGCAGCGGAAGAAAAAATCTAAACCTAGCCAAACGTCACACAAAACCAATTGTGCAATAACCCAAAAGAACGTGTATATCACCGTGGGATTCGAGTACTTACCTTGTTCTAACAAGATCTGGAAGTATCAATCGATCTAGGGCCTGTTTTAATCACCAAGAATTGAAAGTACAGCTCCTCTACACATATCCACACTGCGGAAAGGATTCCAACACTTTGGAAAGTATCTGCTAGGATTTGTGAAGAGAAAACGACGTCCTTGACTTGGAATCGATATTCCGGGGTTTAGAACTCAAGAGAAAGCTTCTCCAATGCTCTAGGAAGTGTCTAGGACGTGTTAGGTTGATTACCTAGGGTTTGGGGCGGCTCCCATCATTAATATGATTGCCTAAACCCTAAAAACGCTAAAAGGAAGTTTTTCTCGAAAGTCGGACCGTCCGGTCTAGGTCTGGACCGGACGGTCTGACCTCTGTGGAACGGACGGTCCATCTCCAACAGAATGGACGGTCCAAAACGGTTGAACCGTCCAGTCCAGGTCTGGACCGGATGATCTGGCCATCTAGAACTCTTCCAGCTCGTTCCGTCGTTCCTTCTCGCATCGTACTCTTCACATGTGGTCCATCCCTAATGGTGTGTGACCTGTAAGCCCATTCGAAGTGGTAGTGGCTTCGGAAACCCTTTTTTCGAACCACAAGTCATGGTTAGCCTCTAGCAAGACGCCATGACTACCCACCTAGAATAGAGTTAGAGGTGATCTAACAAAGCCAACAATAGCTCGAGTTCTGATCCTTTGTCTCACGATGTCATATGTTGAACAAGGGCATGGTATGAGCCACCCTTCAAGTTCAACCGCTTACTCGTCTTGGCAAATCGACTGAAAAAATAGATGTAAATTCATCTATAGCGTGGCCACGCGTTTTTCACAGTCTGATTTCCACGAGGGGCCCAGCGACATTTGATATGAGCACAGCCTCGTATAGATGGGATTGATCTCGGTTGCAGTTTCTCGCTCTTCAAGGAGAAGGCTCTCGACTTTCAACGAGGGCTGGAACTTCCGATGATGGGTTTGGAAGAGGTATAGTTTCGGTTTAGGAGAGAAACCGAGGGGAAGTGATGGCGGAAGTTATGTTCGATGGAGAGGACGTCGGTGGACGGTGGAGGAGTTGATGGAGACACGGAGGATAGACCTCGGACACACCAAGGGGTTGGCTCGGACACACCGAAGCCGGGGAAAGGCCGGACACAACGAGCCTTAAGCTAACGGACACACCGTCGGCGATAAGGAGGGAGATGGCTCAACCTCAAACAATGGCAATTCACCAAAGAGAATTTCTGATTTCCAAAAGCGTAGCTTTACAAAAGGAAAGAGAAGGGATTAAGTAGAAATTACTCAAAGACAAAGCATTAAATGATAAATGGCATGCAAGCCATGTAGAGCCTAGGACATTAATGCTAATTTGACTTAGAAATATGGCTGTTGGGCCTAAATACGTGCAGCCCATATTCGCGATCCGTTAGTCCTGTAGCGTTGGCTCTGTAAGATGACACGCGAAGACATTCCGAGACTTGTCAAGGCCTCGTGTCCCATCAAGGGGGAACTCCAAGTCGAACATAAGTGAGTTACGAATGGCCCGAGCTTTGGCACGAGTGAGTGGAGGCTCGGCCCGATGTGATAGCTGTGAAGGCCTCGTATATGGTCCGTTGGGTGCGATGACGGGGTTGGACATCCGAGATGATAGTGGCACGTCCGTGTGCGTCGGTAAGTGGCGATCGGTCGAAAGAGACGCCGAGTGTTCGGCCGATCGAGCAACGTTCTCCAAAGCTCCTTGCTCCGCTCCTTGCTCCGCTTCAAGTCCCTCGTCCGAGCTCCGGATGTCCTCATCAACAACTCTCCTGCTAAGGAGGTGACAAGTCCCGTAATGCATGTCTACTATCTACATATGATTCGTGAACGTATCTGAGCAACGCCGTTATGATCATCCGGTTAAAGACGACGTTTGACGCAGTCAAGACACGTCACTCTTCATACCAGATACTCTAGACATCTCAGGTCTGAGGATCCAAGAACGAACCGCTGTATGAGATTCAAGTCATGACTCATGTCCATATGACAATCTCATGCGGGTCTTCCAGTCACTCATTCCAAACGAGTACCCATGATTGTGATTTGCATCCAATGCATATGATCATCACCATCATCAATCACACCTCATGCTAGTCTTAATTTATCATTGTCCCCACAATGACAACTGACCAGGGAGTTTAGAATCATCTGCAATGACTCAAGGATATCTACCGAAATATAACAAACATGCCAATCGCATAACGGAAAAAGTAATGCATTCATAAACCAATGAATCAATACATAGTCAAAATATCATATCACAGATCATCATAGAGCATGACAACCATCAATCTCCCACTATGCTTTATGATCTATCCTACAAGCATCTAATCCCTATACCCCTAACATGACCATCATGCTTTGACGAAGGGAGAGTCTTCGTCAGCAGGTCAGAAATATTATCATCTGTCGACACTCTTATTTTCACGTCTCCTCTGTCGATGATTTCTCTGATCAAGTGAAATCGCCTGAGTATGTGTTTGGATCTCTGGTGTGACCGGGGTTCCTTTGCTTGTGCGATCGCACCATTGTTGTCACAGTACAAGTCAATGGGATCTGCAACGCTAGGAATGACCCCCAGGTCTCCCACAAATTTCCTGATCCAAACAGCTTCTTTAGCTGCATCCGATGCTGCTATGTACTCGGCTTCTGTAGTCGAATCTGCAACGGTTGGCTGTTTTGGACTCTTCCAACTAATAGCCCCACCGTTTAGGCAGAAAACGTAACCTGACTGCGATCTGAAGTCATCTCTTCGGTTTGGAAACTAGCATCGGTATAACCCTTTATAGCGAGCTCGTCTTCCAATCCGCCATATACCAAGAACAAATCCTTAGTCCTTCTCAAGTACTTAAGGATGTTCTTGACCGCAATCCAGTGAGCCTCACCTGGTGTAGACTGATATCTACTAGTCATACTCAATGCATATGATACATCCGGACGAGTACATAACATGGCATACATGATGGATCCAATTGCCGAGGCATATGGAATCCTACTCATGTGCTCTTGCTCATCTTGTGTCCTTGGACACTGAGTTTTGCTGAGAGCCACGTCATGTCCCATTGGCAAGGCACCCCTCTTGGAGTCTTGCATCTTGAACCGATTCGAGACCTTGTGAATGTATGTACTTGTGTGTACTCTGACTTAGATCAAGAAGCCTTCTCGATCTATCTCTATAGATCTTGATTCCCAGAATATATGTGGCTTCTCCTAAGTTCTTCATTGAAAAGACCGATCCTAGCCAGGATTTTACTCCTTGCAAAGTAGGAACGTCATTTCCGATGAGCAATATATCATCTACATAAAGCACAAGGAAGACTATTGCGCTCCCACTGACCTTCTTGTAAACACATGGCTCATCTTCGTTTTGCAGGAAGCCAAACGTTTTGACTGCCTCGTCAAATCGAAGATTCCAGCTCCTCGAAGCCTGCTTCAGTCCATAAATGGATCTCTGAAGCTTGCACACCTTCCTCGGACTCTTAGGATCAACAAAACCCTCGGGTTTTGTCATGTACACATCCTCGAGCAAAT
This sequence comes from Tarenaya hassleriana, assembly GCF_000463585.1. Taxonomy (NCBI): domain Eukaryota; kingdom Viridiplantae; phylum Streptophyta; class Magnoliopsida; order Brassicales; family Cleomaceae; genus Tarenaya; species Tarenaya hassleriana. The sequence continues at coordinate 6,149 of NW_010967863.1, read as the reverse complement.
TCCCGTTAAGGAATGTGGTCTTGACGTCCATCTGCCATATTTCGTAGTCATAATACGCAGCTATGGCCAGCAGCATCCGTATGGATTTAAGCATCACGACTGGTGAAAAGGTTTCATCATAGTCTAGATCATGAATCTGCCGAAACCCTTTCGCGACGAGTCGAGCTTTATAGGTATGCACGATGCCATCCATGTCGGGTTTTTTCTTGAAAACCCACTTGCATCCAATGGTCTTAATACCATCGAATGAATCGACCAAAGTCCACACTTTTTTGTCGTACATGGATTGCTTCTCAGACTCCATGGCCTGGTGCCATTTCTCGGAATCGGAACTCGCCACAGCCTCTGAATACGACGTAGGCTCGTCATGTTCTAACAACATGAGTTCGTCGTTTCC
>NW_010967863.1:2291-5688 GCF_000463585.1 Tarenaya hassleriana | reverse complement strand
CATTAGGAGGTGTTGTCTCAACAACTTGTGACACAGGTTTAACTGATTCGCCCTGTTCACTCGGTTCCTCGACTATTTGTGGTTCTCGAACTTCTTCGAGGTCTATTCTACTCCCACTAACTCTCTTGGAGACGAACTCTCTCTCCAAGAAAGATCCATTCCGAGCAACAAACACTTTGTTCTCAGATGGGTTGTAGAACCAGTACCCTTTAGTTTCCTTAGGGTAACCCACAAATATGCATTTATCAGACTTGGCGGATAGCTTATCAGAAGCCAGACGTTTCACGTAAACGTCGCATCCCCAAATCTTCATAAATGTTAACCTGGGACGCTTCCCAGTCCATATCTCATATGGTGTCTTCTGAACCGACTTTGTTGGACAGTTGTTCAGTATAAGCGCAGCCGTTTCCAGAGCGTAGCCCCAGAAGGATTTAGGAAGATCGACCTGACTCATCATATACCGTACCATATCTAATAGGGTCCGGTTCCTCCTCTCAGATACGCCATTCCACTGTGGCGTTCCAGGTGGAGTCAGTTGTGAGACAATCCCACAATCTGCCAGATAGTCAGTGAACTCTTGGCTCATATACTCGCCATCTCGATCAGATCGAAACAACTTGATCGTATTGCCAAGTTGGTTCTGCACCTCGTTTCTGAAAGTCTTGAACAATTCAAGCGTTTCAGTCTTATGTCTCATCAAGTAGACATAACCGTACCTACTGAAATCATCAGTAAACGTAACAAAGTACAGATAACCTCCTCTAGCGGGTGAGCTCATAGGACTGCATACATCACTATGTATGAGTTCTAGCAACTCTGTAGCCCGTTCTTCTTTTCCAGAAAAAGGATATTTTTGTCATCTTGTCCATCAAACAAGAATCGCATGATTCAATTGACTCATAATCAAAAGAATCAAGAAGTCCATCAGAATGAAGCTTCGCGATGCGTTTCTCGTTGATGTGACCAAGTCGACAATGCCAGAGATAGGTCGGGTTTAAGTCGTTCGGCTTAAACCGCTTGTTACTAACATTATAGATCGACCTGTATCCAGATGGTTCATCTGTTGGGTTTCCTGGGATCTCATGAGCGAATCTAATTCCTAAGAGATCGATTCTAGGGTTTGCGCAGCGGATATAAAACAAAAATTTTAATGAAACCCTAGAACCATGCTACTATTGAATCATAGAAACGTTAGAACGCTTACCTCAATCGATCCGGGGCCTGTATCAATTGATCTGTTCGTCCGATCACTCTAGGCAGGAAGAATACCTCGCCCTCTACACGTATCCACACGTCGGGATGGATTCCAACACCTTGGAACTTGTCTGCTAGGACTAGAGATCTCGATCTCTCTTGTGTGCAAGGTTTTTGGAGGCATAGGGTTTTCTTTTTCTTCTTTTTTTTTCCTTTTTTCTTTTTCTTTTCTTCTCTTCTTCTCTTAAAATCCTAGAAGACATTCTCCTTATATATACTTTCCAAAAATCCTAATTTGACAAGGAATAGATTACTAGGAATCCTAATCTAATTAGGTTTCCTAAACCTATTAGAATTCTAATCTCATTAGATTTCCTAGATGTAATAGAATTCTAATCTCATTAGGATTCCTATACATAACAGGATTCCTAATCCCATTAGGATTCATATTCCAATTAGGAATCTCAATCCAATTAGGATTCCTAATCGGGATAATTTAGCACACGTACTTGTCCATCCCTATTGTGTGTGACCCTGTAGGCTCATCCGGAATAGCAGTAAAACGCAGAATCTCCATTCCGGTAATACAAGTCATAGGCGGTCTCTAGCAAGACACTATGACTACCTGTCTCGAACAGAGTTTGTTTGTGATCATACGAAAGCCAGTGATGATTCCGACTGATGATCCTTTTGTATCGCGATATCATATGTCGAACATAAGGCATGGACAAGCCAACTTATCTGATTCGACTGCTTTCTCGTTCACTGAGTTCGACTATCTGAAATAGACGACGTTCGTCTATAGTGCGACCACACATTTCTACAGTCTTGCTCACACGAGGGGCCCAACGATATCTCTCTCTTTTACGAGAGGTACAAATCCCGTCTTGACTATCTACAATCCAGTACATGATTCATTTCGTACCTGATACACGCCTTTAGAGTCCTCCTGTTACGCAGGACGTTTGACGTAATCAAAGAACGCAACTCCTCATGTTGGATTCTGCAGATATCTAAGGTCTTAGGATCCAATCATGGAATCGTCGTATGAGATTCAAGTCATGACGCTAGTCCATGTGACAATCTCATGCGGGTCAATCCAGTATTCCATTCTCCAACGAATACCTATGATCGTGATCGTATCCAATACCTATGATCATCTATGTGATCATCAATCACACACCATACTAGTCTTATTATGTCGTTTGTCAAACGTCCTGCGTAACAGGAGGACTATAAAGGCGTGTATCAGGTACGAAACGAATCATGTACTGGATTGTAGATAGTCAAGACGGGATTTGTACCTCTCGTAAAAGAGAGAGATATCGCTGGGCCCCTCGTGTGAGCAAGACTGTAGAAATGTGTGGCCGCACTATAGACGAACGTCGTCTATTTCAGACAGTCGAACTCAGTGAACGAGAAAGCAGTCGAATCAGATAAGGTGGCTGGTCCATGCCTTATGTTCGACATATGATATCGCGATACAAAAGGATCATCAGTCGGAATCATCACTGGCTTTCGTATGATCACAAACAAACTCTATTCGAGATAGGTAGTCATAGTGTCTTGCTAGAGACCGCCTATGACTTGTATTACCGGAATGGAGATTCTGCGTTTTACTACTATTCCGGATGAGCCTACAGGGTCACACACAATAGGGATGGACAAGTACGTGTGCTAAATTATCCCGATTAGGAATCCTAATTGGATTGAGATTCCTAATTGGAATAGGAATCCTAATGGGATTAGGAATCCTATTATGTATAGGAATCCTAATGAGATTAGAATTCTATTACATCTAGGAAACCTAATGAGATTAGAATTCTAATAGGTTTAGGAAACCTAATTAGATTAGGATTCCTAGTAATCTATTCCTTGTCAAATTAGAATATTTGGAAAGTCTATATAAGGAGAATGTCTTCTAGGGTTTTAAGTGAAAAGAAAAAAGGAAAAGAAAAAGGAGAAGAAAAATAAAACCCTAAGCCTCCAAAAACCTTGCACACAAGAGAGATCAAGATCTCTAGTCCTAGCAGACAAGTTCCAAGGTGTTGGAATCCATCCCGACGTATGGATACGTGTAGAGGGCGAGGTATTCTTCCTCCCTTTCTCCAAGAAAGGAACCTTACCGATGAGCAGTGGCGCAGTTCTCTGCAAGAGTCAGTGTCCTACGATACCTGATGAGCGAGAACGCATGGATCGGATT
>NW_010967863.1:0-747 GCF_000463585.1 Tarenaya hassleriana | reverse complement strand
CGTTGGACTCCTGTTTAGCAGGTATGCAGCGGTCTCTAAAGCATAGCCCCAGAAGGACTTCGGAAGATCTGTCTGACTCATCATAGACCGAACCATGTCTAACAGTGTTCGGTTCCTCCGTTCTGACACGCCGTTTCATTGTGGCGTTCCAGGAGGAGTTATTGTGATACAATACCACAATCAACCAGATAGTCAGTGAACTCTTGGCTCATATACTCGCCACCGCGATCGGATCGAAGTGTCTTGATCGTCTTGCCAAGCTGGTTCTGCACTTCGTTTCTGAAAGCCTTGAACATTTCAAGTGTTTCAGACTTATGTCTCATCAAATAGACATAATCGTATCGACTGAAATCATCAGTGAACGTAACGAAGTACAGATAACCTCCTCTAGCTGGACAGCTCATTGGTCCGCATACATCACTATGTATCAGATCCAATAACTCTGTCGCTCTCTGTCCTTTCCCCTTGAAAGGATGCTTTGTCATCTTGCCCATCAAACAAGAATCACAAGATTCAAGAGACTCAAAGTCAAATGAATCCAGAAGACCTTCAGAATGAAACCATAGAATAAATCACCTCTATAAATGGATAGACCTTTGTTCTCAATAACAAATCTGAAATCGTCCGAGTCTAGGCATGAAATCGTTATAATGTTCTTGCTAATAGCATAAACAAAATAACAATCATGCAACTCAAATACAAGGCCTAGAAGGTAAAGTCAGATCGAAAGTCCCGATGGCTAATGCA
>NW_010967862.1:0-534 GCF_000463585.1 Tarenaya hassleriana | reverse complement strand
AAATCAAAGGAAAGATCAAAGAGAAGGTGATGATATATACAATATATATATATATATATATGTATGTATGTTTATATGATAAGTAAGTAAGTATACCCTGATTTGCCGGAGAATAGGCTGAGTCGACCGGAGGGGGAGAAGATGATGAGAGCAATATCAACGTCGCAAAGGATACATAACTCGTAAGCCTTTTTTATTAGACCCTTTCGGCGCTTCGAGAACGTAACCTGCCGTCTCAAAGTGTTCTCTATACGTTTGATCCGCACTTTAACCCGACCCATCTCCCGATCGACAACCTTTGATCAATGTTCTGTTGGAACAAGAAAAACTCGATCAGTGGAGCAAAAGGGTTTTGAATATATAACCAATGCATGGTCGAGGAGCACAAACGGATGAGAGGTTACGTTCTAGCGAGAGAGAGAAAGATAGATAGATCTTCAAGGGTTTTGCTCTTTGAAACGAATGTGATTAATTATATATATATATATACACATTTGAGGAATAACCCACATTCTGAGAAGTAGTCTAAATTAA
>NW_010967861.1:0-534 GCF_000463585.1 Tarenaya hassleriana | reverse complement strand
AAGAGACAGGGACATAACACGCAACGCGAGACCCGATGTTACAAAAAAGAAAAAAAAAACCCATCTCCAGATTAAGTCATAAAAATGTGAACTGCTCCCACTACTTTTGTACGTGTGAAAATGACAGTCTACAGTGAGTCGCGGTGGCTTCTTTCTCATTGTGAGAAACATTACAACCACGTCCGTACAAAATCCCCGTCTTTGGTTCTTTCCTTTCTGTCACATGCATGGTCTATGTTTCTATCTATGTGTGTCTATTACAACGTACAAACGAGAACCTCTAGACAGTATCATTATGGTTTGGAAGCATTGGTATTATGACATATATTTTTAATTTATTAGAGGTTTAAGTAATGATATATGTATATATATACACATGTGTGTGTGTGTGTGATGTAAGGACTGATTAATCTTTATTGAATAATACAAACAATGATATACCCTATGACATGCCAAAACCAATCTCATGTTAATTGTTCTTGCCCTAAAGGAGGTTATTTAGCAGCTTTACTTTGCTTGGCATTAAAAAAAAAA
>NW_010967860.1:0-534 GCF_000463585.1 Tarenaya hassleriana | reverse complement strand
TTGGATCTTTGGACGTTATTATATGATGTTTTGACGTGCTTAAAGGTTGTAAATCTTGTCGAAAGTCATTTTTATGTAGTGTTTCCTCGAACTTGGGTCGGAAAATTTTCTTACAGAGAAAATGGGCGGACGGTCCGGTTTTCCGAGCGGTCGCCCACTTGCCAAAGATGAGAAACGAGCGGTCGCTTGCCATTTCAGGCAGACCGCCCACTCCTCCCGAAACCAATTTTTCGAACGACCGCCTGAGCGGTCGTCTGAAATCACTCTTTTCGACTCACGAAAACGAGCAGTCGCTCGCCATTCCAGTCGGCCCGCCCGTTTTCTCTGACAAATTTTTGATATTTTTTTTAGTTGTTTCAGATGGATTCCAGCAGTCGTTGGGGTAAAGCGCTCAACTACGTTTCAGACAAAATACCGGTCTTGCATGACTTCAAGCCACAGAGCATACTTTTTTCAAATCTTGTAGATGTGGCTTCTGTTGGGTTTCGCTACGGGTTCCTAGCATGCGATCATATCGATCTAGGGTTTGGTTTA
>NW_010967859.1:0-535 GCF_000463585.1 Tarenaya hassleriana | reverse complement strand
CCTAAAAAACCTCCAACTTGCAAAAATATATACAAATAAACCTTCAACTTGAAAAACTATCCTTCAATCCCCAAACTTGTAACTTGTCACTGAATAAAACCTCAAACTTGCAAATTATTATTCTAATAAACCTTTGACCGGTTTGACCACAATTTCAGGCGATCGGAAATCTACGTATTAACGGATTGCTGATGTCACCTTATACACGTTATCAACTTTAATTTAAAAAATGACATCAACAATCCATCAATACGTGGATTTTTGATCGTTTGAAATTGTGGTCAAACCGGTCAAAGATTTAGAACAATAATTTGTAAGTTCGAGGTTTTATTCAGTAATAAGTTACAAGTTCGGAGATTAAATGACAGTTTTTCAAGTTGAAGGTTTATTTGTATATATTTTTGCAAGTTGGAGGTTTTTTAGGGTTTTACCCTTATATATATATACATATTTTTTATTTAAACTCGTTCAGCTATCAATAATACACACACTTTGATAAAAACCTTATTTCCTTTTTCCCATTAATTTAAACTAA
>NW_010967858.1:0-535 GCF_000463585.1 Tarenaya hassleriana | reverse complement strand
TATATATATATATATATTAAAGAGAGACCTAAATAAATTATAATTCGGTTGTCTTGTTGGTTCATTGTATATTATATATAATTTTAATAAATGAATGTTGAAAATCATGATATATATATTATATATTACATATATAGAGACCTAAATAAATTATGATTCGATTGTCTTGTTTGTTCTTTGTATATTATATTTTATTTTAATAAAATAGTATTAAAAATTATAAGATTTTCAATATTGATTTATTAAAATTATAACGATATAATCGGGTCATAATTTATTTAGGCTCATAAGCCCAATATTGGTACTCATTATTCCAATTTGGGTCTATTTGTTAATTTTCACGGTAGCAGTTATTGGTTCTTTATAGAGAAGAGGATAACATTATCAAAAATTTGAAGCTCGATCCAGATTTCAAGCGTTTTGGATTTTTAAAATTCAAAGGTAAATTAATAGTCAAGATTTTATAATTTTGGTTTTTTAAAAGATTTGAAAAATTATTTTAATGAACTAATTAATTAAAAATCAAAAGATTTAA
>NW_010967857.1:0-535 GCF_000463585.1 Tarenaya hassleriana | reverse complement strand
AGAGCCTAAAGGGTCACACATATATGGGATGGAAGTGTATGAATGGGGACGATCGGAGGGGAAAAATCGGATTTTTCCTAGTCTTGGAGTCTGGTCTGGAGCTGACCCAAGTGTTGGTCAGCTGGACCAGACGGACTTGGAGAGACGGACCAGACCAGTCAGGCTGACCTGTGCGTGTTGCCTCGGACCTCTCTGGTCCGGTGGACCAGGATCTTGGTCCGCCGGATCGGGAACTGTCGGCAAAGGGGGCGGCTGCATGTACTTGGTCTGGTTGGCCAAGAGTTGGTCATGTAATACCCCGATTCCCGAATAAATTATTTAAATTAACTTTTGGAATAAAATAGGGTAAAACAAGTCTAAAATATAAGGTGATTGGCATAAAAATCGTACCAAGGGATCAACAGGACTCAAACGCGTCGAAAACGTCGAAAAAATAAAGGAAATAGGGTCTAGACCGATCGGTCCAGAGGTAGACCGACCGGTCTAGCGAAAAACGGAGAAAAAGACGAAAAATCGGTCAAGACCAGACGGACCA
>NW_010967856.1:0-535 GCF_000463585.1 Tarenaya hassleriana | reverse complement strand
GTTTCGCTCTGATTTTGGAAGGGACTCCCAGGTCTCCACTGCATCCCAGATATCGTGGAAGGTGAAAAGGCTCTTCCGGCTATAACACTAGCCTCGCTCTGATTAGCATCAATCACGCTGGTTACGTCATTGCTTTTGGCGGCATGAGGCAACATCATTCTGTTACTTAGTGGTGACATTGGTGGGTGTCCTGAGGTATTATTACCAAGTCTGCTGTCAATTTCTAAAGTATTTCTTTTAGCGGTTTCAGAGGCCAATGGAACTCCACTATGAGCTCCACCACTAGGACCTCCACCTGGAGATAGAGGGATTGGTGAAGGCGATTGGATGGAGATACTGTTTCTCACAAGGGATGGGGATAATCTCCTACCAGGCAAGCTGGCCACATCTTCTCCCTTAGCTATTGATGGGCTTACAGGAGAAGGGGAATTTACAGAGTTCTCCGTAAATTTTGTTGTCACAGTCAGACTTTGAGAAGGAACATTAACAGATATAGGAGTGGCCTGAGCCTCATTAGCTTGTGAAGCTGCTGCTG
>NW_010967855.1:0-535 GCF_000463585.1 Tarenaya hassleriana | reverse complement strand
GAGAAGAAGTGATCGATTCGTTCGAGAGAATCATTCAGACATCATTGAGGGGTTTGACCATGGCGCTGCTGCATGCCTTTGGGAACTGAGTTCCCGAGAGCTTGGGAGTTACGTTCGAACATTGGAACGTTGCAGGACCGTCCGCTCCTCCGTATCTCAGATCGATGTCTCCTACTTCCACGTTCGTACACGGCACTGCTTTGCTACACAACAGCCTCACTGCGTCTTTATTCCCCGATGTTCCTCTGATCCTCTTGAAACTAATGTTCACCAGCTTCACCGTCGAAGGTTTCTGATCATCAAGAAATAAATCGGTGACGTGTTAGTCAAGTAACTCCCTAGGATTAGGGTTTCATGCCCATGCAGAGAGAGAATAAACTTACGGCTTTGTTGCATTTGTTCCAAGGGCAATACTCCTGATCGATGAGGATGGGATTGAAGACATTCTTCACGATAATATCCTCAAAATGGATATCAGAGACTGTGATCGAAGAGGCGGAAGAAGGGTAGGTCTTGATCCTGAGGCCATTATCAG
>NW_010967854.1:0-536 GCF_000463585.1 Tarenaya hassleriana | reverse complement strand
GTTTAGAGTGCATTGAAACTTTTTTAGAGTGCGTCAAAACATGTTTAGAGTGCGTCGAAACGTGTTTTCTTACATTGAATATTTTGTCTTGTAAAAAAAGAAGAGAAAAAAAAAACGTGTTTTCTTACATTGAATATTTTGTCTTCGTTTACACTTGCACGGTTTATCTAACGGGGTTGGGTGACGGTTTATCTAAGGGTGTTGGGTCGTGGAAATAGTGTGCGATTTGTCAACTGAATACTTTTTCTTGATCTTTTGAGTTTGTTGTTAGTGCAAACTAGACATACCAGAAGAAACAGGAGAGCTTGAGTGACACAAAATTGAGCGAAACACTATTCTAGTGGTTGTGAGGTTCTCTCATCCTCTTTTCCTTTGTCTCTTTCTGTTTTATCTAACGTTTGATTGTTTTGCAAGATACAACAATGAGTGACGAAACAAACACTAGTACTGTTCGTGAATCGGGTGATCATGCCAACTTGAATCGATTGCAACTCGAAGCTATACAGCAGACCTTGGCACAACAAATCGAACGACTT
>NW_010967853.1:41916-44123 GCF_000463585.1 Tarenaya hassleriana | reverse complement strand
CCACCAAGTCCAGACCCGACGGTCCAGAGTGCGCGGTCTGTCCGTTCCAGAAGGTCTAGAACGGACGGTCCACTAATGCACAAACAGAACGGACGGTCCACGTCCATTTCTGGACTGTCCGTTCTGGGCTCAGGGTATTTTCGTAATTGAACCGAAATTAGGATAAAATCACTTTATAAGAAGGAGATTAAAAACCCTAATGACGGATGAGACTTTGGCAGCCGACTTTTGCAGTTCTTAGAGAGTTTTTGGTGAGATCCAAAAAGGCTCAACAAGTTCTAAGTCTCGTTTTCTTGAAGTGCACAAACCGAATAGAGATTCGAGTCCAGCAGACAAGTTCCAAGCGTTGGAATCCATCCCGAAGTGTGAATACGTGTAGAGGGCGAGGTAATCTTCCTCCCTTTCGTGATCAAACGGATTCTTCAATTGAGACAGGCCTCGGATCGATTGAGGTAAGCGTTCTAACGTTTCTACGATTCATTAGAAGCATGGTTCTAGGGTTTATTAAATTTTTGTTTCATATCCGCTGCGCAAACCCTAGAATCGATCTCTTAGGAATGGGATTCGCTCATGAGATCCCAGGAAACCCAACATAACGGTGCGTCGAAACCGGGACAAAACCCTGATTTTCGAAGCCCGAAAAATCTGTTCCGAATCTGATCTGTCTGCGGTCAGCCGGACAAAGAGTTGGTCAGCCGGACCAGCAGACAGATCAGATTCCGGACTGCGTGTTTGGTCAGGAGGACCAACGTTCACGCTGGTCAGCCCCGGACCAAAAGTTGGTCCGGCGGACCAAGCGTGAACAAATACATGTCCGAGACGCATCGCGGACTGACCGGAAGAAGCGAAATGAGTTGGCCCGGAGCTGACCAAGTTTGGTCAGCCCCGGACCAAGCCCAGTTGATCTGCGCTCTGCTTCCTCTGGTCAGTTCGGAGCAGACAATAAACGGACTGACTCGGTCTGGAGCTGACCAAGTTTGGTCAGCCCCAGACCAAGCTCAGTTTTCGAACTGAGTCCGATTCCAGGTCAGCTCGGAGGAGTAGGAGAAGATTGAGTTGGTCTGGAGCTGACCAAAAGTTGGTCAACCCCGGACCAAGCTCAGATTTTTCTCAAAACGGACAATTCGGCGGACCAGAGAAGCTGACCAAGGTCAGTCCGGCGGACCAGATTCTGGTCAGCTCCAGACTGGACCTCAGACACTTCTCAAGTCCGAAATTTTGTCCTCTTCCTCATGATTAATCTCAAGCTATTACCGCCCATTAGTAGAGCAACTGTCAAGGCCTCGATCGTCATGGTTACGGGTCATGCCCTAGCTGAGCGTGCCTGATTATCTTGGTGAGGCAGTATGGAGAAATCGTGATTCTCATAGCTCGAATATGGTTGAGCTTGAATTGGGTTATCAAGTCGGACTTGGACCTGATGGTAAGGATGGGATGAGGAACATGCAGTGATAGCGTATCACTATCCCATACTCATCTAGGAATCATATATGATATGATTGACAATGTGTTGTCTACCTAAATAGCATGTTTTTGAGCGTCATGCCCTAACTGACTCAAAAACATGTGAAATATGGATCATAGCTCACTTAGAAACTCATTGAGGGTGTTTTTCTTAGTGGGAGCTTGTCATATTAGTAGGAGTACTAAGCGATGTGTTAATTTTCTGTCTGTTTGTCCTTTTCTGTAGAATATATCTGTTGCAGAAATCTGGTTAATCTTACCATGCGATCTATCCTTATGAAGGATAAGCCTCTAACCAAGGCTTCTAGATCGATCATTGATGTTTATGAGAAGCATATGGATGATGGTCTAGACGTGTCCAGCTTGATGCTTGGAAAGATGTCTTCGGAATTGCGTGAGCAATTAGATGACATGGAGAATTCATTGATGGTTGATCAGTTGAATGTGTCATTCCAAGAGAAAGCTGGGAGCCAAGGGAAGAATGATATGGTAGTTGTTGGAAAGAGTTCCAGCAAAAGGAAGCGTTCCAAAGGTAAGGGCAAGAGGAAAGTGACAAGTGTTGTCACTAAGCCTAAGCCTAAACCCAAGAAGGAAGAGTGTTATTTCTGTCATGCTGTTGGGCATTGGTATAGAAATTGCAGACTCTACCTGGAAGATCAAAGGAAGAAGAAGCTTGCAGAAGCTTCAACTTCTGGTATCTTCGTTATAGAGGCTAACTTGTGTACTTCTACATCATGGGTATT
>NW_010967853.1:39653-40573 GCF_000463585.1 Tarenaya hassleriana | reverse complement strand
CGGTCCACGTGCAATTCTGGACCGTCCGTTCCAGGTTCCGGTTTTCCGAAAATTAAACCGAAAGTAGGGTTAAATCACTTTATAAAAAAGAGATAAGAACCCTAATTCGGATGAGACTTTTGGTTGCCGTTTTTCAGAGGGTTTGAGAGAGCTTTTGGGTGAGATCCAAAGAGTTCGAAAACCGAAGAGTCTCGTTTTCTAGAAGCACAAAATCGAATAGAGATTCGAGTCCTAGCAGACAAGTTCCAAGCGTTGGAATCCATCCCGAAGTGTGGATACGTGTAGAGGGCGAGGTAATCTTCCTCCCTTTCGTGATCAGACGTGTTCTTCGATTGATACAGGCCCCGGATCGATTGAGGTAAGCGTTCTAACGTTTCTACGATTCATTAGAAGCATGGTTCTAGGGTTTATTAAATTTTTGTTTTATATCCGCTGCGCAAACCCTAGAATCGATCTCTTAGGAATAGGATTCGCTCATGAGATCCCAGGAAACCCAACAGTGGTATCAGAGCCTGGTTGCTCTGTTTTGATTTCGTAGAACCCGATCACGCATGTTTTAGGATTTGAATTGTTTGAATCCATGTATGCTATGATATCTATGCATGTTTGATTATTGAATCTAGTGTAGATTGCATGTTTCATGTTGCATAGAGTACAGGAGTTCGAATTTTGGGTGTACAGAAGAATTCGGATTAGTTTCGGGTCTGGTCGGGGCTAAGAACGCGGGGAAACGTGATCTGATCACGGAGACCTACCCTACACCGTCCGTTCTGGGTAAGCCAGACCGGACGGTCCAAGGGTGACGGACTGATTGGCACGGAACGGAAGGTTGGACCGTCCGTTCTACCACGCAGAACATCCGTTCTACTAGGCGGAACGTCCGTTCTGGCTTCTGAAGTCGAGACTGAACGTTCTGCCAT
>NW_010967853.1:37513-38589 GCF_000463585.1 Tarenaya hassleriana | reverse complement strand
TTTTGATTTCGTAGAACCCGATCACGCACGTTTTAGGATTTGAATTGTTTGAATCCATGTTTGCTTTGAAATCTATGCATGTTTGATGATTGAAATCTATGCATGTTTGATGATTGAATCTAGTGGAAAGAGTTCCAGCAAAAGGAAGCGTTCCAAGAGCAAGGGGAAGTGGAAAGTGACAAGCGTTGTCATTGAACCTAAGCCTAAGTCCAAAAAGGAAGAGTGTTATTTCTGTCATGTCGTTGGGCATTGGAACAGAAATTGTAGACTCTACCTGGAAGATCAGGAGAAGAAGAAGCTTAAAGAAGCTTCGACTTCTGGTGTCTTCGTTATAGAGGCTAATTTGTTTACTTCTACGTCATGGGTATTAGATACCGGAAGCACCTTGCATATTTATGGAAATATGCAAGGGTTGCGAGGAAGTAGATAATTGGCAAAAGGAGAAGTAGATCTCCGCGTTGGGAATGGAGCAAAAATTGTTGCATTAGCCATCGGGACTTTCGATCTGACTTTACCTTCTAGGCCTTGTATTTGAGTTGCATGATTGTTATTTTGTTTATGCTATTAGCAAGAACATTATAACGATTTCATGCCTAGATTCGGACGATTTCAGATTTGTTATTGAGAACAAAGGTCTATCCATTTATAGAGGTGATTTATTCTATGGTAAAGGTTACCAGTTTAATAGCCTTTATGTTTTGGATGACGAACCGTCAAGATACAGGTCAATCTATAACGTTTGTACCAAACGGTTTAAGCCGAACGACTTAAACCCAACCTTCCTCTGGCATTGTCGTCTAGGCCATATAAACGAGAAGCGCATACAGAACCTTCATTCTGAAGGTCTTCTGGATTCATTTGACTTTGAGTCTCTTGAATCTTGCGATTCTTTTTTTATGGGAACGAGTATATTAGCCAAGAGTTCACTGACTATCTGGTTGATTGTTGTATTGTATCACAATTAACTCCTCCTGGAACGCCACAATGGAACGGCGTGTCAGAACGGAGGAACCGAACACTGTTAGACATGGTTCGGTCTATGATGAGTCAGACAGATCTTCTGAAGTCCTTCTGGG
>NW_010967853.1:30312-35964 GCF_000463585.1 Tarenaya hassleriana | reverse complement strand
TTAGTAGGAGTACTAAGCGATGTGTTAATTTTCTGTCTGTTTGTCCTTTTCTGTAGAATATATCTGTTGCAGAAATCTGGTTAATCTTACCATGCGATCTATCCTTATGAAGGATAAGCCTCTAACCAAGGCTTCTAGATCGATCATTGATGTTTATGGGAAGCATATGGATGATGGTCTAGATGTGTCCAGCTTGATGCTTGGAAAGATGTCTTCGGAATTGCGTGAGCAATTAGATGACATGGAGAATTCATTGATGGTTGATCAGTTGAATGTGTCATTCCAAGAGAAAGCTGGGAGCCAAGGGAAGAATGATATGGTAGTTGTTGGAAAGAGTTCCAGCAAAAGGAAGCGTTCCAAAGGTAAGGGCAAGAGGAAAGTGACAAGTGTTGTCACTAAGCCTAAGCCTAAACCCAAGAAGGAAGAGTGTTATTTCTGTCATGCTGTTGGGCATTGGTATAGAAATTGCAGACTCTGTTGGTTTAGTGCTCTATGATGTACTGTTCATGAGCTTTATTTAGAAACATTCGATGTATTGATACTTTCTATGGTTTTATGAGAGTATTTGATTCATTACATGTTGTTGCATACTAGATCTGTTATGAATGACAGAAATAACACTCTTCCTTCTTGGGTTTAGGCTTAGGCTTAGTGACAACACTTGTCACTTTCCTCTTGCCCTTACCTTTGGAACGCTTCATTTTGCTGGAACTCTTTCCAACAACTACCATATCATTCTTCCCTTGGCTCCCAGCTTTCTCTTGGAATGACACATTCAACTGATCAACCATCAATGAATTCTCCATGTCATCTAATTGCTCACGCAATTCCGAAGACATCTTTCCAAGCATCAAGCTGGACACGTCTAGACCATCATCCATATGCTTCCCATAAACATCAATGATCGATCTAGAAGCCTTGGTCCCTATTTCGGGTATACAAGTCATAGGCGGTCTCTAGCAAGACACTATGACTACCTATCTCGAATAGAGTTTGTTCGTGATCTTTACGAACGCCAGAGATGATTCCGGTAGATGATCCCTTTGTATCGCGATATCATACGTCGAACATAAGGCATGGACAAGCCACCTTATCTGATTCGACTGCTTTCTCGTTCACTGAGTTCGACTGTCTGAAATAGACGACATTCGTCTATAGTGCGGCCACACATTTCTACAGTCTCGCTCACACGAGGGGCCCAGCGATATCTCTCTCTTTTACGAGAGGTACAAATCCCATCTTGACTATCTACAATCCAGTACATGATTCGTTTCGTACCTGATACACGCCTTTATAGTCCTCCTGTTACGCAGGACGTTTGACGTAATCAAAGCACGCAACTCCTCATGTTGGATTCCGTAGATATCTCAGGTCTTAGGATCCAATCATGGAACCGTCATATGAGATTCAAGTCATGACGCTAGTCCATGTGACAATCTCATGCGGGTCAGTCCAGTATTCCGTTCTGCGGACGGTCCGCACTAAACGTAGACCGTCCGTTCTGCCTTACTGGAACGGACGGTCCACGTGCAATTCTGGACCGTCCGTTCCAGGTTCCGGTTTTCCGAAAATTAAACCGAAAGTAGGGTTAAATCACTTTATGAAAAAGAGATTAGAACCCTAATTCGGATGAGACTTTTGGTTGCCGCTTTTCAGAGGTTTGAGAGAGCTTTTGGGTGAGATCCAAAGAGTTCGAAAACCGAAGAGTCTCGTTTTCTCGAAGCACAAAATCGAATAGAGATTCGAGTCCTAGCAGACAAGTTCCAAGCGTTGGAATCCATCCCGAAGTGTGGATACGTGTAGAGGGCGAGGTAATTTCCTTCCTTTCGTGATCAGACGTGTTCTTCGATTGATACAGGCCCCAGATCGATTGAGGTAAGCGTTCTAACGTTTCTACGATTCATTAGAAGCATGGTTCTAGGGTTTATTAAATTTTTTGTTTTACATCCGCTGCGCAAACCCTAGAATCGATCTCTTAGGAATAGGATTCGCTCTAGAGATCCCAGGAAACCCAACAGACTCTACCTAGAGGATCAAAGGAAGAAGAAGCTTGCAGAAGCTTCGATTTCTTGTATTTTTGTTATAGAGGCTAACTTGTTTACTTCTACATCGTAGGTATTGGATACCGGATGTGCCTCACATATTTGTGCAAATGTGCAAGGACTGCGGGGAAGTAGACAATTGGCGAAGGGAAGGGAGAAGTGGATCTCCGCGTCGGGAATGGAGCAAAAGTTTCTGCATTAACCGTCGGGACTTATGATCTGACTTTACCTTCTGGCCTTGTATTGGAGTTGCATGATTGTTATTTTGTACCTGCCATCAGCATGAACATCATATCGATTTCATGTTTAGACTCGAATGGTTTCAGATTTGTTATTGAGAACAAATGTCTGTCCATTTATAAAGGCAATTTATTCTATGGTAAGGGTTACCAGTTTAATGGCCTTTATGTTTTGGAAGATGAACCATCTAGATACAGGTCGATCTATAACGTAAGTACCAAGCAGTTTAAGCCGAACGACTTAAACCTGACCTATCTCTGGCATTGTCGACTTGGTCACATCAATGAGAAACGCATAGCGAAGCTTCATTCTGATGGACTTCTTGATTCTTTTGATTATGAATCAATCGAATCGTGCGATTCTTGTTTGATGGGCAATATGACAAAACCTCCTTTTACTAGAAAAGGAGAAAGGGCTACAGAGTTGTTAGAACTCATACATAGTGATGTATGCGGTCCTATGAGCTCACCCGCTAGAGGAGGTTATCTGTACTTTGTTACGTTTACTGATGATTTCAGTAGGTACGGTTATGTCTACTTGATGAGACATAAATCTGACACACTTGAATTGTTCAAGATTTTCATAAACGAGGTACAGAACCAGCTTGGCAAGACGATCAAGTTGCTTCGATCTGATCGAGGTGGCGAGTATATGAGCCAAGAGTTCACTGACTATCTGGCAGATTGTGGGATTGTCTCACAGTTGACTCCACCTGGAACGCCACAGTGGAATGGCGTGTCCGAGAGGAGGAATCGAACCTTATTAGATATGGTACGGTCTATGATGAGTCAGGTCGATCTTCCTAAATCCTTCTGGGGTTACGCTCTGGAAACGGCTGCGCTTATACTGAACAACTGTCCAACAAAGTCGGTTCAGAAGACACCATATGAGATATGGACTGGGAAGCATCCCAGGTTAGCGTTTATGAAGATTTGGGGATGCGACGTTTATGTGAAACGTCTGGCTTCTGATAAGCTATCCGCCAAGTCTTCATGAATGCATATTTGTGGGTTACCCTAAGGAAACTATAGGGTACTGGTTCTACATCCCATCTGAGAACAAAGTGTTTGTTGCTCGGAATGGATCTTTCTTGGAGAGAGAGTTCGTCTCCAAGAGAGTCAGTGGGAGTAGAATAGATCTCGAAGAAGTTCGAGAACCACAAATAGTCGAAGAATCGAGTGAACAGGTCGAAACAGTTCGACCTGTATCACAAGTTGTTGAGACAACACCTACTAGTGAACCTCGGAGATCTGGTAGAATTCGCTAAGAGCCCACAAGATATGGTTTTCTTGTGACACGAAACGACGAACTCATGTTGTTAGAACATGACGAGCCTACGTCATATTCAGAGGCTGTGGCGAGTTCCGATTCCGAGAAATGGCACCAGGCCATGGAGTCTGAGATGCAATCAATGTACGACAACAAAGCGTGGACTTTGGTCGATTCGTTCAATGGTATTAAGACCATTGGATGCAAGTGGGTTTTCAAGAAGAAAACCGACATGGATGGCATCGTGCATACCTATAAGGCACGACTCGTCGCGAAAGGGTTTCGGCAGATTCATGGTATAGACTATGATGAAACTTTTTCACCAGTCGTGATGCTTAAATCCATACGGATTTTGCTAGCCATAGCTGCGTATTATGACTACGAGATATGGCAGATGGACGTCAAGACCGCATTCCTTAACGGGAATCTGCTCGAGGATGTGTACATGACACAACCCGAGGGCTTTGTCGATCCTAAGAGTCCTCGGAAAGTATACAAACTTCAGAGATCCATTTATGGACTGAAGCAGGCTTCGAGGAGCTGGAATCTTCGATTTGACAAGGCAGTCAAAACGTTTGCCTTCCTGCAAAATGAAGATGAGCCATGCATTTACAAGAAGGTCAGTGGGAGCACACTGGTCTTCCTTGTGCTTTATGTAGATGATATATTGCTCATCGGAAATGACATTCCTACCTTGTAAGGAGTAAAATCCTGGCTAGGATCGGTCTTTTCGATGAAAGACTTAGGAGAAGCCGCCTATATTCTAGAAATCAAGAAGGCTTCTTGGTCTAAGTCAGAGTACATACATTGACAAGGTCTTGAATCGGTTCAAGATGCAAAACTCCAAGAGGGGAGCCTTGCCAATGGGACATGACGTTGCTCTTAGCAAGACTCAGTATCCAAAGACACAGTATGAGCAAGAGCGCATGAGTAGGATTCCATATGCCTCGGCAATTGGATCCATCATGTACGCCATGTTGTGTACTCGTCCAGATGTATCATATGCATTGAGCATGACTAGTAGATATCAATCTACACCAGGTGAGGCTCACTGGATTGCAGTCAAGAACATCCTTAAGTACTTGAGAAGGACTAAGGATTTATTCTTGGTGTATGGCGGATTGGAAGACGAGCTCGCTATAAGTGGTTATACCGATGCTAGTTTCCAAACCGATAGAGATGACTTCAGATCGCAGTCAGGTTATGTTTTCTGCCTGAACGGTGGGGCTATCCGTTGGAAGAGTTCCAAACAGCCAACCATTGCCGATTCGACTACAGAAGCCGAGTACATAGTAGCATCGGATGCAGCTAAGGAAGCTGTTTGGATCAGGAAATTCATGGGAGACCTGGGTGTTATTCCTAGCATTGCAGATTCCATTGAGTTGTACTGTGACAACAATGGTGCGATTGCGCAAGCTAAGAAACCCCGGTCACACCAGAGATCCAAACACATACTCAGGCGATTTCACTTGATCAGAGAAATCATCGACAGAGGAGACGTGAAGATAAGCAGAGTGTCGACAGATGATAATATTGCCGACCCGTTGACGAAGCCTCTCCCTTCGTCAAAACATGATGGTCATGTTAAGGGAATGGGGATTAGATGCTTGTAGGATAAATCATAGAGCATAGTGGGAGATTACTGGTTTTAATGCTCTAGGATACTCCGCGATATGACATTTTGACTATGTGATGACTCGTTGCTTTATGAATGCATTACATTACCGTTATATGATTGGCATGTTTGTTATATTACGGTATCCTTGAATCATTACAGAATGATTCTAAACACCCTGGTCAGTTATCATTGTGGGAACAATGATGAATTAAGACTAGCATGAGGTGTGATTGATGCATTGGATGCATATCACAATCATGGGTACTCGTTGTGAACGAATGACTGGATGACCCGCATGAGATTGTCACATGGACAGAGTCATGACTTGAATCTCATAAAGCGGTTCGTTCTTGGATCCTCAGACCTGAGATGTCTAGAGTATCTGATATGAGGAGTAGCATGTCTTGACTACGTCAAACGTCATCTTTAACCGGATGATTATAACGGCGTGTATCAGATATGTTCACAAATCATATGGAGATA
>NW_010967853.1:26746-30066 GCF_000463585.1 Tarenaya hassleriana | reverse complement strand
CCGAAGAATGGAAACGAGATTTGACCGAAACGAGCATGAAAAGGAGTTTTCAGTGCGTTGGTCCGGGGCTGACCAAGTTTGGTCAGTCCGGGAGGTCCGGAAGCTCAGTCCGAGGTCATCTGTCCAGGTCTGGTCCGGCTGACCAAGAGTTGGTCAGCCCCGGACTAGGCGCTGGAATCAGGCGGACCGAGGACCGAAAGAAGACCAGGAGACTTGGTCCGGAGCTGACCAATCTTGGTCAGCCGGACCAAGGCTCCAGGTCAGACGGTCCGAGGGCAGCTGAGTAAGCCTGGTCCGCCGGACCAAGCTCCTGGTTTGGCGGACCGGGATCCGGAAAATTTCCATAATTCGATTTTAGGGTTTTCTAATCTTATTTAAGTTTGGGATTTCGTCCAAACTTAATTGAGGCCATCCTAGAACCCTAGAGAACCTGTTCTCTTCGATTTCTATTGTCCCGGGATTGGATCTCGTCTCTTGAGTTACCCTTTTCTTCACTAATCCTAGCAGATTCGTTCCAAATCGTTTGGAATCCTTCCCGTCGGTGTGAATACATGTAGAGGGACTGTAACTTCAGTCCTAGGTGATTTAGAACAGGCCCCGGATCGAAATAAATTTCAAGTCTCATCGAGAACGAGGTAAGTAACGATTCCCTCGGTGATATACACGATCTTTCGGGTTTTGCGAGTTTGGTTGCGTGTGACGTTTGACTAGGTTTAGATCTTTCTTCCGCTGCATGAAACCTAGTAAACCAAACCCTAGATCGATATGATCGCATGCTAGGAACCCGTAGATATCCCAACACATTGCAGATTCTACTAAAGAAGCTTAGTATATTGCAGCATCGGACGCAGCAAAGGAAGTTGTTTGGATCAGGAAGTTTGTTGGAGACTTGAGTGTCATTTTTAGTGCTGATAGCCTTATTGCTCTGTATTGTGACAACAATGGGGCAATAGCACAAGCGAAAGAACCCAGATCCCACCAACGATCCAAACACATACTCAGACGATTTCACCTTATCAGGGAGATCATAGACAGAGGAGACGTGTACATTTCCAGAGTGTCGACAGATGACAACATTGTCGATCCGTTGACGAAGTCTCTCCCTTCGCCGAAGCATGAAGGTCATGTTAGAGATATGGGCATCAAATGTTTAGCCGTCCATGATTAGAGCAAGTGGAAGATTGTTGGTTTAGTGCTCTATGATGTATTGTTATGTGAGCTTTATTTTGATACATTTGATGTATTGACACTTTCTATGGTTTTTGGATGAGTGTTTGATTCATTACATATTGTGCATACTGGATATGTTATGAAATCCATGTATTGTTATGAACAATACTAAACTCCCTAGTCATGTATCATTGTGGGAATAATGATATACTAAGACTAGTATGATGTGTGATTGATGATCATATAGATGATCATAGGTATTAGATACGATCACAATCATAGGTATTCATTGGAGAACAGAATACTGGATTGACCCGCATGAGATTGTCACATGGACTAGCGTCATGACTTGAATCTCATATGGCGGGTCCATGATTGGATCCTTAGACCTGAGATATCTACGGAATCCAACATGAGGAGTTGTGTGCTTTGAATACGTCAAACGTCATGCATAACATGAGGACTATAAAAGCGTGTATCAAATACGAAACGAATCATGCACTGGATTGTAGATAGTCAAGACGGGATTTGTACCTCTCGTAAGAGAGAGAGGTATCATTGGACCCCTCGTGTGAGCAAGACTGTAGAAATGTGTGGCCGCACTATAGACGAACGTCGTCTATTTCAGACAGTCTAACTCAGATATCGCGATACAAAAGGATCATCAATAGAGATTTCAGATAATACTGTTATATCGAATAAGCCTATAGGGTCACACACGCAGGGAAGGACAAAAATTGAGTCGGAAGGGTCCAGACCAGACGGACCGGAACGTCCAGACCGGACGGTCCGACGGTCTAGAATCGTGGTCTGTCCGTTCTGTAGTCTAGAACGGACGGTCCACGTTATGATGCAGACCGTCCGTTCTACACCTGGAACAGACGGTCCTCATGCAAATCCAGACCGTCCGTTCCAGGCTTTGGGTTTTTCGACAATTAGACCGAAATTAGGGTTAAATCACCTTATAAGAAGGAGATTAAAACCCTAATTAAGCAAGAGACTTTGGGAGCGGTCTAGAGCAGACTTTTAACAGCTTTTGGTGAGTTCCAAAAGATCCAAGAGTTTCCAAGTCTCGTTTTCTCGAAGCACAAAACCGAATAGCAGATTCGAGTCCTAGTAGACAAGTTCCAATCGTTGGAATCCATCCCGAGGTGTGGATACGTTTAGAGGGCGAGGTAATCTTCCTACCTAAAGTGATCGAACGAATTCTTCAGTTGATACAGGCCCCAGATCGATTAAGGTAAGCGTTCTAAAGTTTCTACGATTCATACTTGTATGGTTCTAGGGTTTCATATAATTTTTATTTTACATCTGCTGCGCAAACCCTAGAATCGATCTCTTAAGAATAGGATTTGCTCTAGAGATCCCAGGAAACCCATCAAGATCATCTCGAACTCAGTTCAAGGAAGGTGGTCATGGCATCTTGCTAGAGCCTAATCATGACTTATAGTTCAGAAAAGGTTTTCGAAACCACTACCACTGCGAATGGGCTTCCAGGGTTACACACCATTAGGGATTGACTATATGTGAATGTTGGGTTTTCCTGGGATCTCATGAGCGAATCCTATTCCTAAGAGATCGGTTCTAGGGTTTGCGCAGCGCATGTACAACAAAAATTTGATAAAACCCTAAAACCTATCATGCATGATCTTGTAGAAACGTTAGAACGCTTACCTCAATCGATCCGGGACCTGTTTCAATTGATGTGTTCGTTCGATCACTATAGGCAGGAAGAATACCTCGCCCTCTACACGTATCCACACCTCGGGATGGATTCCAACCTTTGGAACTTGTCTGCTAGGACACGAATCTTCTATTCGATGATGTGTTTTGAGAAAAAGAGATTAAGATAACTTCTTCAACCCTCCAGACTCTCCAAAAGGGTCTCCAAAGTTCTCTTTTTCGGCTCCTTAGTGTTAGGGTTCTATTTCTCCTCTTATTCAAGTGATTAACCCTAGATTCGGACTTTAAAATTAAATCCGAACCCCAGACCGAACGGACTGCTAAGTAGTCCGTTCGGTCTGGACACTTGGTCCGTTCGGACCAGTTTCATAACTGGGTCCGTTCGAACTTAGGGGTCAGTCCGTTCGGTCCAACATTTGGTCCGTTAAGACTGAGCTCTCTAGTCCGTTCGGTCCAACAATTTGGTC
>NW_010967853.1:23543-24891 GCF_000463585.1 Tarenaya hassleriana | reverse complement strand
TGTACCAAGAACACATCCTTAGTCCTTCTCAAGTACTTCAGGATGTTCTTGACGACGATCCAGTGTGACTCACCTGGATATGACTGATATCTATTCGTAATGCTCAACGCGTAGGATACATCCGGTCGAGTACAAAGCATGGCATACATGATGGATCCAATTGCCGAAGCATATGGAATCCGGTCCATGCGTTCTCTCTCATCAGAGATTCACTTGATCTTTGCTTGTTCTAAGCTCTTATCTAAGGTTGAATCCCGACTTGGAACAAAAGACAACACAATGTGGAACACATCAAAGGTGGAATGCATGGAGGCCTCTTTTAACCTTGGCCACAAGGTTATGCACTCATTTTTCCCTCCTATTTCACTTAGTTCTGAACTTTCTATTCCACATATTACGCCCCTTCGGATTCGAGTGACACCGCGGACGGTGTCTCGTTCAAGTCTGGGGGGGGTGAGCATCTAACACCGGTTCAAGTCCCTTCTAGGATGCATTTCATACATTCACTTGCATATAAAAAAAAAAAGATTTCTCACTATAGATGCATTCCACACTTGCATTTCTTGCACTTGTACATATAGACACCACCTAGTTTTGCATTGCATTTGTTACATATAGGTCTAGAACATGTAGAAGCATATGCATTGCATAAACCGTTTTGAGTTGAGATTGGTCGATGATGAGATGATGGTGATAGCTGCTTAGAGATTGCTTAGCGATTTGGACTTAGACCTCTAAGTGCTCGAGTAGATTGTCGATTATAGGTGAATAGCGAACCCTCTCTTTGATGCTTGAGATTCTAGGTTGTGGGGTATATTGTTGTCTATAGGTATGCCAAAGAGTAGGACCGACCGAACCTAGGTTAAATATCTCCCTAAAACCGTTCCCGAAACTTCCCCCATAGGATAGATAGTCTCTTGGAAAGAATGTGGTAGGAATAAGCGAAGAAAGTATACACATCCCAACACTCCGCTGTCACTATATCGTTAATGAAAATCATTCGATGACATGAGTGCGTCGAAATTCGACGGTTCGGGTCTAAGTGGTGGGACAAGGTTCATGATCATTCAAAAAAAAAAAAAAAAAAGAAAAAAAAAGAAAAGAAAAGCGAAAGCGGAGACACTTGTCAACTTCAACGTCCTAGAAACTCGGGATAGTACTTCTCTTAGCATTTTCTTAAAAGGAAGAAGAAAAGAAAAGAAAAGAAAAAGTGACAAAATAAATGAAGAGATAACATATCTTAGAGGAGGAAAACGGTAAATAGGTTTAGGAGAGTGCTTAGAGGTTGGAATCACTCTTATGGTAGATTAGGGACGACATAGAAATCCCACACTTAGGAAAGTTTAGC
>NW_010967853.1:18938-22665 GCF_000463585.1 Tarenaya hassleriana | reverse complement strand
AAAACCGAGTCGGACGGGTCGAGACCCGACGGTCCGGATGCGTGGTCCGCACTAAACGTAGGCCGTCCGTTCTGCCTTACTGGAACGGACGGTCCACGTGCAATTCTGGACCGTCCGTTCCAGGTTCCGGTTTTCCGAAAATTAAACCAAAATTAGGGTTAAATCACTTTATAAGAAAGAGATAAGAACCCTAATTCGGTGGAGACTTTGGTTGCCGACTTTCAGAGGTTTGAGAGAGCTTTTGGGAGAGATCAAAAGAGTTCGAAAACCGAAGAGTCTCGTTTTCTCGAAGCACAAAATCGAATAGAGATTCGAGTCCTAGCAGACAAGTTCCAAGCGTTGGAATCCATCCCGAAGTGTGGATACGTGTAGAGGGCGAGGTAATTTCCTGCCTTTCGTGATCAGACGTGTTCTTCGATTGATACAGGCCCCGGATCGATTGAGGTAAGCGTTATAACGTTTCTACGATTCATTAGAAGCATGGTTCTAGGGTTTATTAAATTTTTGTTTTACATCCGCTGCGCAAACCCTAGAATCGATCTCTTAGGAATAGGATTCGCTCTAGAGATCCCAGGAAACCCAACAGTGGTATCAGATCCTGGTTGCTCTGTTTTGATTTCGTAGAACCCAATCACGCACGTTTTAGGATTTGAATTGTTTGAATCCAAGTTTGGGAAGATCTGTCTGACTCATCATAGACCGTACCATGTCTAACAGTGTTCGGTTCCTCCGTTCTGACACGTCGTTCCATTGTGGCGTTCCAGGAGGAGTTAATTGTGATACAATGCCACAATCAACCAGATAGTCAGTGAACTCTTGGTTCATATACTCGCCACCACGATCGGATCGAAGTGTCTTGATCATCTTGCCAAGCTGGTTCTGTACTTCGTTTCTGCAAGCCTTGAACATTTCAAGTGTTTCAGACTTATGTCTCATCAAATAGACATAACCGTATCGACTGAAATCATCAGTGAACGTAATGAAATACAGATAACCTCCTCTAGCTGGACAATTCATTGGTCCGCATACATCACTATGTATCAGATCCAATAACTCTGTCGCTCTCTGTCCTTTCCCTTTGAAAGGATGCTTTGTCATTTTGCCCATCAAACAAGACTCGCAAGATTCAAGAGACTCAAAGTCAAATGAATCCAGAAGACCTTCAGAATGAAGCTTCTGAATGCGCTTCTCGTTTATATGGCCTAGACGACAATGCCAGAGGAAGGTTGGGTTTAAGTCGTTCGGCTTAAACCGTTTGGCACAAACGTTATAGATTGACCTGTATCTAGACGGTTCGTCATCCAAAACATAAAGGCCATTAATATGGTAACATTTACCATAAAATAAGTCACCTTTATAAATGGACCGACATTTGTTCTCAATAACAAATCTAAAACCATTCGAGTCTAAGCATGAAATCGATATAATGTTCTTACTGATAGCAGGAACAAAATAACAATCATGCAACTCCAATACAAGTCCAGAAGGTAAAGTCAGATCATCACTCCCGACGGCTAATGCAACAACTTTTGCTCCATTCCCAACGCGGAGATCAGGAACAAAATAACAATCATGCAACTCCAATACAAGTCCAGAAGGTAAAGTCAGATCATCACTCCCGACGGCTAATGCAACAACTTTTGCTCCATTCCCAACGCGGAGATCTTCTTCTCCTTTTGCCAATTGTCTACTTCCTCGCAACCCTTGCATATTTCCACAAATATGCAAGGCGCTTCCGGTATCTAATACCCACGACGTAGAAGTAAACAAATTAGCCTCTATAACGAAGACACCAGAAGTCGAAGCTTCTTTAAGCTTCTTCTTCTCCTGATCTTCAAGGTAGAGTCTACAATTTCTTTCCAATGCCCAACGACATGACAGAAATAACACTCTTCCTTTTTGGACTTAGGCTTAGGTTCAATGACAACGCTTGTCACTTTCCACTTGCCCTTGCTCTTGGAACGCTTCCTTTTGCTGGAACTCTTTCGACTCTTTCCATGGCTCTCAGCTCTCTTTTGGAATGACGCATTCAACTGATCAACTATCAACGAATCGTTCATGTCCTCTAATTGCTTACGCAATTCCGAGGTCATGTTTCCAAACGTCAAGCTAGACTTGTCCGGATCATCATCCACATGCTTCCAATAAGCATCAATGATCGATCTAGAAGCCATGGTTAGAGTCTTATCCTTCATAAGGATAGATCGCATCGTCAACTTCGGTACAATACCGGTTAACGCTATGTCCTACAGAAAAAGACAAAACAGAACGAAAACACATCTACATGCAGATTCTATCAATGATCTACTACCAGCTAGTCCATCATCAATCAGTGTCTACATACCTATGATCTACTACCAGCTAGTCCATCATCAAACAATGACAACATAGATGCATAAAACGAGCTATATTCCCATACAGAAAAATAACCCTATAATAATTCTCTATATGGGACTAAGATCCGTATTTCACATAAGAATGAATTGTTACACTCAGCCTTACGCTATTTAGGTAAACATCTAATGTCAATCACATCCAATGTAACTCTCAGATCCTTTTATGAGACTATGATACCAAATATCATTGCATACTCGTCTCATCTGTACCGTTAAGTCTCAAGTCAAAACTTGATAACTCAACCTAAGGTAAACCACGTTCAAGCTGTGGGAACCACGATTTCCCACCCTGCCTCACAAAGATAATCCGGCACGCTCAGCTTTGGCATGACCCGTGTTATGGACGATCGATGCCTTGACAGACACTCTAGTAATGGGAGGTACACACTTAGCATTACATAAATAAGGGATTTTCGAAACCACGCTTAGATCAAGCTACTTTTAAGCTATGAGAACCACCATTTCTCCATCTTGCCTCACCAAGATAATACCGCACACCCAGCTGTGGCATGGCCCATGACACGTACGATCGAGGCCTTGACAAGTGCTTTACTCGTAAAGCTTCTAGATCTAATCGGTTTCTGTGCAACGATTGTTCATAATCCGAATGGATAATCCAATCGATTATGCAATCCCAATCCCGAAGATCCCAGTCAATCAAACATATATAATATTTTGATTAAGTTACATACATTCATTCACTATGGACCATCCATAAGAAAGAATCATGTTATTCTGAATCACAGTTAAACGATTTTAAGCAACGATTGCTCAAACCAAATCCCGAAACGCAAAATCAAATTTTGGTGAAGTATCGGGACCTAGACCGTTCGGTCTAGGCCTAGACCGATCGGTCTTGGCGGTTCGGTCTTCGGATCATAGTCGGTCCGTTCGGTCTGGAATGGTCAGTCCGTTCGGACTGACTCTTCAGTCCGTTCGGTCCGACTTTCCAGACTGGACGGACTGGCTTAGCAGTCCGTTCGGTCTACACACCTTAGTCCGTTCGGTCCAACATCTTGGTCCGAACGGACTGAGGTCATTTAGTCCAGGGAGACGACAAACCCTAGACCGTCCGGTCCAGAGGACCAGACCGTTCGGTCTAGACGTAAAAACGCGATCAGATCACGTTCTTCGTCGTTACGGTCCCGATTCAAATCCGATTTTGACCCCGTTTTCGCCTGTGAACTCAGAACAGAAGCCTCTTGCACACTATGCAACAAAGAACATGAAATCTACCCTAGATCCATAATCAAATCATGCATAGCATCAATAGCAAACACGGATTCAAACAATTCAAATCCTATAACGTGCGTGATCGGGTTCTAACAAAA
>NW_010967853.1:10230-18917 GCF_000463585.1 Tarenaya hassleriana | reverse complement strand
CACTGTTGGGTTTTTCTGGGATCTCATGAGCGAATCCTATTCCTAAGAGATCGGTTCTAGGATTTGCGCAGCGGTTGTAAAACAAAAATTTGATTAAAACCCTAAAACCTATCATGCATGATCTTGTAGAAACGTTAGAACGCTTACCTCAATCGATCTGGGGCCTGTTTCAATTGATGTGTTCGTTCAATCACTATAGACAGGAAGAATACCTCGCCCTCTACACGTATCCACACCTCGGGATGGATTCCAACCTTTGGAACTTGTCTGCTAGGACACGAATCTTGTATTCGATGATGTGCTTTGAGAAAGAGAGATTAAGATCACTTCTTCAACCCTCCAGACTCTCCAAAAGGGTCTCCAAAGTTCTCTTTTTCGGCTCCTTAGTGTTAGGGTTCTATTTCTCTTCTTATTCAAGTGATTAACCCTAGATTCGGACTTTAAAAATAAATCTGAACCCCAGACCGAACGGACCGTTCGGTCTGGACAATTGGTCCGTTCGGACCAGTTGCATAACTGGGTCCGTTCGAACTTATGGGTCAGTCCGTTCGGTCCAACATTTGGTATGTTCGGACTGAGCTCTCTAGTCCGTTCGGTCCAACAACTTGGTCCATTCGGACTAGATGCTCCGGTCCGTTCGGTCTACTCCTAGACCGGACGGTTCGGACCACTTATCCAGTTTTCTCGACGTTTTCTCGTGCATTTGTCCTTCCCTGCGTGTGTGACCCTGTAGGCTCATTCGATGTAGTAGTATAACCCGAAATCTCTATTCCGGATATACAAGTCATAGGCGGTCTCTAGCAAGACACTATGACTACCTATCTCGAATAGAGTTTGTTCGTGATCTTACGAACGCCAGTGATTATTCCGGTTGATGATCATTTTGTATCACGATATCATATGTCGAATATAAGGCATGGACAAGCCACCTTATCTGATTCGACTGCTTTCTCGTTCACTGAGTTTGACTGTCTGAAATAGACGACGTTCGTCTATAGTGCGACCACACATTTCTACAGTCTCGCTCACACGAGGGGCCCAGCGATATCTCTCTCTTTTACGAGAGGTACAAATCCCGTCTTGACTATCTACAATCCAGCACATGATTCGTTTCGTACCTGATACACGCCTTTATAGTCCTCCTGTTACGCAGGACGTTTGACGTAATCAAAGTACGCAACTCCTCATGTTGGAAAGGATAACGGGACTACAGAATAGGCAGAAGCTAAAAACGGGTTCCAAATGACCAAATCGACCGGTCTAGGAAGTGGATCGGTCGGTCCAACCATTTTGTGTCTCAGGACCGGTCGGTCCAAACCGAGGGTCCAGACCGACCGACTTAGAATTCTAGATCGGTCGGTCCGAGTCTCCAGAGACTTTCCTTTTTCGTGTTTTCAGGGTTTTAACGACTGTTTTCTTTATAAGGAGTCGTTCCAAACCCTAGAGATTAATGATCAGACGTCCAAACCTCATCTAAGAGACATAGAAAAGAGTTCGTTTGAGTTCTAAGCCAAGAATTTGATTCCAAGTCGTGGACATTGATCTCTCTTCATAAAATCGTATCAATTACGTTCTAAATCATTTGGAATCTTTCCTATCGGTGTGGAGACGTGTACAAGGTCCTAGATGATTATAACAGGCTCCGGATCGAGATTTACTTCAAGTTTCTTTAGGTTCGAGGTAAATTTTCGATTTTTGCGGTGATATACATGTTTTTTCGGGTTTTGTACATTGGTTTGTTTTAGGGTTTCTTTTCCCCTTTTCTTCCGCTACATGAAACCTATAAACCAACTCTAGATCTATGTGATCACTTGTTAGGAACTCTTAGTGAATCCCAACACATTGGAGGCAATCTTGCCCCTTGGAAGAGCAAGAAACAAACTCTGATAGCAAGATCAAGGGCCAAAACCGAATACCGAGCCATGACAATCACCACAAGCGAGATCATATGGTTGAAACAACTTTTGAAGGACCTTGGAATCGACATTATAAGACTGATTCCACTTCATTGTGACAACCAATCCGCTCTACGTATCGCAACAAACTCCTTATTACATGAGAGGACAAAGTATATTGAAGTTGACTACCACTTCATAAGGGAAAAGATCACAAACAGGACTATATATCCGATGTACACGAGAAATACTGACCAATTAGCCAACTCCTTTACCAAGGCGACAAGTTCATTTGTTTCTTAACAAAGTACTCTTCAAGATTGGTGTTACCCAATATCGCCGACCAATCTTGAGGACGAATATTGAAGAATAAACCGAATCACAAATGCAAGAAGACTAACCAACCGAGAGCTACACTTGAGACAAGGATATCTTAACCAACACACAACCAAGCAAACCTTCAAGAGCAAAGAGAGCCACCGGAGGAGATTTGCATTCTTCTAATCAAGATCTCTATACATGACATGAAGGCATAAATTAATCTGTCTATATGGTAAATATCTTTGATTGTATATTCTACAACATATTTTTCTTTTCTTATTCTAAAACTCTATATTATCTAAATATGTCTTTGTGAATATTACAAGAATATGGGAGAATTCTTTTTCTAAATTGCTCTGCTTCTTCGTGCCCTCTATTCTTCTTTCTGCAACCTTCTTCTTCATGTCCTAAACCTTAATCCCACCTTGAAATTCTTTACTTGAAACAATATAATATGCCATTTGCCCATATAAAATCTGCGGACAAAATGTGATGTTATTCTGCATTTGTATCAAGATGTTGGTAAAACACAGATTTTGGAGTGTTATATTAGACCTAGCGCATCACCAATGTGATAACCCGTGAATTCGTTATCCGCACCAATGTTTAGGAAACCTCATATAAACCTAAAAATGATCCTAGAACATTGACCCAAACCTACCTCAAGTTAAACCGAAGGATTGGACCGAATCGAGCGAGAAAAATGGGCGAAAAAAGGGTTAGACCGTCGGGTCTGAGCAGTGCAGACCGTGGGTCTGAACCACGCAGACGATTCGGTCTGCTCGTCGGGTCTGACAGAGCTGGCCCAGATAAGACGCGCCGCCTCTTCTTTCTGCTAAGTCACGGCCACAATTTCGGCCTCCCTCCGGTGCGTGATACCTCGTGCTTCCTCCGGAACACCTCCTGCTTCCTCTGGGACACGGAATTGAGCCTAAGTCCGCTCATTCCTTCTGTCCTCTCCCTCTCACTTCGGTCTCTCACTCTTGCAAACTCTCTCAAAAATCCGAAAAATTTGGGCTTCAATTAGAGCTTCGATTTTGGTCGAAATTGACCAAGAAATACAGTAATCAACTCTAGAAAACATCTCCAACCAAATCCACAACTCGAATTCAACTTAGGTGAGTGTTTCAGATTAAATTCGAAAATGATAATTAAATTGAAAATGGAGATTTGTGTGCTTTGGGTGCGATTCATGCATGTTTGAGCTTAGATTTGAGTTCCTGATGTTCTCTAGATTGTTTTGAGCTATAGATGGTTGAGTTTGGTGCGAAAAATCGAAACCTGAAGTTTTTGGTTCGCCTAGACCGAACAGTCTAGGCCTGGACTGTCTGTTCTAGGGTTGCAGGGTCGCGAGGAAGAAGGCGGGTCCAGACCGTCCGGTCTGGATATGGACCATCCGTTCCAGAACTCGCAGACCATCCGTTCCAGGTCTTCCAGACCGTCGGGACCAGACCTCGCGGACTGTCCGGTCCAGTCTGTGCAGACCGTCCGGTCCATATCCCTGTTACCTCGTTTTGGCTCTGATCGTCGGATCGAGCGAGATCCAATGCAATCGACCCCCATACTCGATTGACCTTGACTTGTTTCCTACCCGAACCTTACGAAACTTGAACTAAACCATTCCATGGTAAGTAAAACCCTCGGGACGAGCTGAATTGGTAATCCGTAATGGTCGGAATCCGATGTGATCGATTCAGAGATAAAAGAATAAAATGAACGTAATGGAACCGGGATACCATGATTAAAATGTGATCTTGTATGAATGCTTGTGATTAGGGATCCGGGTAGCTAGCATGGAATGAGACATTACTTCGGAGGGCCGGGGTAGAGTCGAGCTTGTGTTTGTAGCCAGGGTTTGAGATGATATTTCGATGATTGCACTATGTGGGATCTCCTCTTTATGATCTTCGACCCGGGTCGGGTTTCATATTGAAGAGACATGATTGTGATTGATCGCCTAAGGGTTGAGCTTGGAGCCGATGATGCACGTGGTAGTCTTGAGTGATTCGGCTATCGGCTGAGGAAATCTTACAGTTACTCTATGACTGCGCCGACGTTCCACTTGCTATGGAACGAGATCGGGAATGATTCCCGACAGAGAGTGGCATACATTTACCCGTGACTCGGGATTGAGAGATTCTCCCGATGAGGTTATGTGGAAATACTCTAAAGACCTGAGCTCGGGTATGATGAGCTTTTCCGTGGTGGATGGCCGTCGCTCGACATAGTCGGTAGTGGCCTTGAGGAGGCACCTGGTGCTCTGGTATCAAGAGGTGACATCGATATCAGAGGGGATGGTTTGTGTGATACATTTTTATGAAGTGTTGGGCCTGGGTTGTTGCGTTTTACTATTCCGGCTTCGGCCGAGGAGAGAGAGGGGATTGTGCATTGCACATAGAGATTCCTTACCTACGCGTGTGATGCACCTGTAGAGATGATTTGACGGTACCGGTTTACTAATAGACCCAATGGATTGAGCTATGACTTGACGGTACCGGTTTACTGATAAACCCGGTTGAAGTATCCACATTTAGGTGCATCACCACCTGATGAGGACATCCGGGGCTCGAACGAGGGACTTGAAGCGGAGCAAGGAGCGGACCTTGGAGCTTTGGAGAACGTTGCCCGATCGGCCGAACACTTGGTGTCTCTTTCGACCGATCGCCACTTACCGACGCACACGGACGTGCCACTATCATCTAGGATGTCCAACCCCGTCATCGCACCAAACGGACCATATACGAGGCCTTCACGAGTATCACATCGGGCCGAGCCTCCACTTACTCATGCCAAAGCTCGGGCCATTCGCAACTCACTTATGTCCGACTTGGACTTCCACCTTGACGGGACACGGGGCCTTGACACGTCATTCCCGAGCGACGCCAATCTCAAGTCGCGGAATGTCTTGACGTGTCATCTTACGAAGCCATTGTTTGAGGTTGAGCCATCTCCCTCCTTATCGCTGACGGTGTGTCCGTTAGCTTAAGGCTCGGTGTGTCCGGCCTTGCCCCGGTTTCGGTGTGTCCGAGCCAACCCCTTGGTGTGTCCGAGGTCTATCCTCCGTGTCTCCATCTACTCCTCCGCCTCCATTGAACATCACCTCCGCCCTCACTTCCCCTTCGGTTTCTCTCCTAAATCGAAAACCATATCCCTTTCGAAAACCATCATCGGAAGTTCCAGCCCTTGTTGAAAGTCGAGAGCCTTCCCCGTGAAGCGCGAGAGACTGCAATCCCGTCTATACGAGGCTGTGCCCATATCACCACCCTTCATCATCTCACGGGTCCATATCTCCGAGATCCAAGGTACAGAGATAAATCCAATAACGAAATCAAAATGATCCTCGATGATTTTCAAGGCTTCTGCAGTAATCTCCCGCAGCAAGGTTACCAGTTAAGCTCATTTCGGCATGCAACAACAAACCTCTACCCCAAGGAAGACCCTGATCATAAGGTCAGAGAGCAGAAATTTCAGTAAAGATAGCATTGAGTCGTTCATATAACAATTTCCTTTAGAGATAAGTTACTGCATACAGACCGTGCTGGATCTAGTATATTGATTTAGCTATCAATTAATGACAAAACTAGAATAATCATAACACTACCGCAAGAGCACAGGTCTGCTGTAATATATACCTGGGTCGAACATATGGAGTATTGGTACAATTAAACTAAATTCTATTTTGATTTTATTGAAGGAGAGTACGAAATGGCGAATGTGAGATAAGATATCTATATGTGCGAATACTACAGGTTTTAGGATTGCCCTTACATTCATGGATACTTTCTAAGGATGTGTCTGGTCAGGGCTCAATATCACTCTCTAGTATTTTTTTTTAACAGGTTTCACATCTTTAAGTCAAGACTAAATGCATTAACTTTGGTTTTGATAGTTCCTAAATTGAATTAATATTCACTAAGAAGTCCCTCTTATGCGTTCAAATTATTAATTAAATCTATTCTACGAACGAATTTCGGTTAACTAATCCAAATCCCTTTGTAAATAATTAAACCAAGTTCAATTCATATAGGTGATCAATCTGATAAAAATATTAAGATCATTTAATAAAATCGAATAAACAACGATATCATAATCACTGCAGAAATCAGCTAGATAATATTTCTATTCTTGTTTTTGTGTTTCTCTATTGATGTCTATAAACTCTCTTTCAAAGCCTCTATTATAGAATTCAAGGGGTTAGATCAAGAGCACATTAATCCAATTAATGGTTGAGAATAAAGGCAAACGGTATAAAAAAATATGGAGAATATTTTAATTTATTTTATATTTTTAAATGTTTATATTAATTAAATAAGATATTATCATATTGTATTTGACATCGATTAAAATATGATTTATAATGAATAATACGAAATCAAAAGTGTTTCTCTTCTTTTTCTCTATTACATTGAAGTTTCATCCCAAATAAATTTATGACTAAGGCGATGTTGATGTATTACTATGAACTTTCACCTTGAGCAAGAATCTCATCAAGGAGCTATTTTGATAATGAACCGGGATTAAAAGAGTTTACTTTGCTACAACTGTTACTAATAGTAACATTCGTTAGTAATGGTAGCTCGTAACTCCACATTTTAGAAATATTATGATTTTTTCTATATTTTTATAAATTATTGGATTTTTTTAAAATCGTAGAAATCCAGCTGCTACCATTTGGGCAAGCGGTTGGGTAAATCTCCGCCGACATTCACGAATCCGTGACACACACGGTAACATCCCATAAAATGTTAAAAAAAAATAAAGAAAGAAAAAAAAGGGGAAAAACATGTCTCCATATTTCCCTCACCCACTCTCGTGCCCCACCCTCTATGCTACTCACCCATCAACGACATCTTCTTCTTCTTTTTATACGCCTTACTTCTTCTTCTCCTTCTTAATTTCCCTGCTCTCTCTCCCTCACTCTAACTCGTCCTCCAGCAGAAACTCACAACCAGGCACTCCTACAGATTCATCAAACTGAAACGTGATCAAAGAACGGTAAGAAAATATCCTTACTCTTCTTTTCCTTCTTCTTGTCCTTTAATCTCTGCGACTCTTGATGGAATTTTTGTGATCTCTAGAGCAAATCTAATTCCTAAGAGATCGGTTCTAGAGTTTGCGCAGCGGATGTAAAACAAAAATTTTATAAAACCCTAAAACCTATCATGCATGATCTTGTAGAAACGTTAGAACGCTTACCTCAATCGATCCGGGGCCTGTATCAATTGTTGTGTTCGTCCGATCACTGTAGGCAGGATGAATACCTCGCCGTTGGAAAATCTACGGGTTCCTAGCATGTGGTCATATCGATCTAGGGTTTGGTTTACTAGGTTTCATGCAGCGGAAGATAGATCTAAACCTAGTCAAACGTCACACACAACCAAACTTACAAAACCCGAAAGATCGTGTATATCACCGAGGAAATTGTTACTTACCTCGTTCTCGATGAAACTTGAAGCAAATATCGATCCGGGGCCTTTTCTTAATCACCTAGGGCTGAAGTTACAGTCCTTGTACACGTATCCAAACCGATGGGAAGGATTCCAAATGATTTGGAACGTATCTGCTAGGATTAGTGAAGAAAAAGCGTAACTCGAGAGACTAGATCTAATCCCGAGAAGCTCAAAAAATGAAAAGAATAAATTCTCTAGGTTTCTTAGATGTCTCTCTGAGTTTTAGGGCGGCCTTAATTAAGTTTGGACGAAATCCCAAACTTAAATAAGCTTAAAAAACCTTAAATCCAAAGAGCTTGGTCCGGCGGACCAAGCTTAGTCCGAACTGTCGGACCGCCTGACCTGAAGGCTTGGTCCGGCTGACCAAATTTTGGTCAGCTCCGGACCAAGTTCCTTCTTCGTCAGCTCAGTCCGACCTGTCCTCGGTCCGCCTGACCTAGCATCTGGTCCGGAGCTGACCAACTCTTGGTCAACCAGACCAGACCTGGACAGATGACCTTGGACCGAACTACGGACTACCTGACTGACCAACACACTAAAAAAAACATTTTCATGCTCGTTTCGGTCAAATCTCATTTCCATTCTCCGGATTCTTCACGTATAAGTCCATCCCTAGTGGTGTGTGACCCTGTAGGCCCATTCTAAGTGATAGTGACTTCGGGTACCTTTCCCGAACCACAAGTCATGGTTAGCCTCTAACAAGACGCCATGACCACCCACTTAGAATTGAGTTAGAGGTGATCTAACCAAGGCATTAACCGCTCAAGTTCTGATCCTTTGTCTCACGATATCATATGTTGAACAAGGGCATGGTTTGAGCCACCCTTCAAGTTCAACCGCTTTCACGTCTTGGCAAATCGACTAATAAAATAGATGCAACTTCATCTATAGCGTGGCCACGCGTTTTTCATAGTCCGACTTCCACGAGAGGGCCCAGCGATATCTCTCCTATTAAGGAGGTGACAAGTCCCATATTGCATGTCTACTATCTCCATATGATTCATGAAAGTATCTGATCAAT
>NW_010967853.1:9450-10144 GCF_000463585.1 Tarenaya hassleriana | reverse complement strand
ATTCTAGTCATGACGCTAGTCCATGTGACAATCTCATGCGGGTCATCCAGTCACTCGTTCACAACGAGTACCCATGATTGTGATCTGCATCCAATACATTGTTGGTTTAGTGCTCTATGATGTACTGTTTATTAGCTTTATTCAGATACATTTGATGTATTGATACTTTCCACAGGTTTTATGAGAGTATTTGATTCATTACATGTTCTTGTATACTAGATGTGTTATGAAATCCATGTATCATTATGAATGATACTAAACTCCCTAGTCTTGTGTCATTATGGGAATGATGACATAATAAGACTAGTATGATGTGTGATTGATGATCATATAGATGATCATAGGTATTGGATACGATCACAGTCACAGGTATTCGTTGGAGAACGGAATACTGGATTGACCCGCATGAGATTGTCACATGGACTTGCGTCATGACTGGAATCTCATATGGTGGTTCCATGATTGGATCCTAAGACCTGAGATATCTATGGAATCCAACATGAGGTGTTGTGTGCTTTGATTACGTCAAACGTCCTGCGTAACAGGAGGAATATAAAGGCGTGTATCAGGTACGAAACGAATCATGTGCTGGCTTGTAGATAGTCAAGACGGGATTTGTACCTCTCGTAAAAGAGAGAGATATCAATGGGCCTCTCGTGTGAGCGAGACTGTAGAAATGTGTGGCCGCACTATA
>NW_010967853.1:7933-9160 GCF_000463585.1 Tarenaya hassleriana | reverse complement strand
GAGAAAAACGTCGAGGAATCTGGACAAGAGGTCCGGACCGTTCGGTCTAGGAGTGGACCAAACGGACCAGAGCATCTAGTCCGAACGGACCAAATTGTTGGACCGAACGGACTAGAGAGTCCAGTCCGAACGGACCAAGTGTTGGACCGAACGGACTGACCCGTCGGACCGAACGGACCTAGTTATATGACTATTCGAACGGACCAAGTGTCCAGACCGAACGGACTACTAAGCAGTCCGTTCGGTCTTGGTTTTGGATTTAATTTAAAATCCGGAATTAGGGTTAATCACTTGAAGAAGAGGAGATTAATAATCCTAACACTAAGGAGCCGAAAAGAGGAACTTCTTCAAACCTTTTTGGAGAGTCTAGAGGGTTGAAGAAGTGATCTAAATCTCGTTTTTCTAAAAGCACATCATCGAATAGAAGATTCGAGTCCTACCAGACAAGTTCCAAAGGTTGGAATCCATCCGAGGTGTGGATATATGTAGAGGGCAAGGTATTCTTCCTGTCTACAGTGATCGGACGAACATATCAATTGATACAGGCCCTGGATCGATTGAGGCAAGCGTTCTATCGTTTCTACGATTCATAGAAGCCTGGTTGTTCTGTTTTGATTTCGTAGACCCCGATCACGCACGTTTTAGGATTTGAATTGTTTGAATCCGTGTTTGCTATTGATGCTATGCATGATTTGATTATGGATCTAGGGTAGATTTCATGTTCTTTGTTGCATAGTGTGCAAGAGGCTTCTATTCTGAATTCACAGGCGAAAACCGGGAGGAAATTGGATCTGAATCGGGACCGAAACGACGAAGAACGTGATCTGATCGCGTTTTTCCGCCTAGACCGAACGGTCTGGTCCTCTGGACCAGACGGTCTAGGGTTCGTCGTTTCTCTGGACTAGCCTGTTGATTATAATGCTCTAGGATGATCCGTGATATGACATTTTGACTTTGTATTGATTCATTGATTTATGAATGCATTACATTCCCGTTATATGATTGGCATGTTTGTTATATTTCGGTATCCTTGAATCATTATAGAATGATTCTAAACACCCTGGTCAGTTATCATTGTGGGAACAATGATGAATTAAGACTAGCATGAGGTGTGATCGATGCATTGAATGCATGTCACAATCATGGGTACTCGTTGTGAACGAGTGACTGGATGACCCGCATGAGATATTGTCACATGGACAGAGTCATGACTTAAATCTCATACAG
>NW_010967853.1:3912-7796 GCF_000463585.1 Tarenaya hassleriana | reverse complement strand
TGGGCCCTCTCGTGGAAGTCGGACTACGAAAATGCGTGGCCACGCTATAGATGAAGTTGCATCTATTTTATTAGTCGATTTGCCAAGACGAGAAAGCGGTTGAACTTGAAGGGTGGCTCAAACCATGCCCTTGTTCAACATATGATATCGGGAGATAAAGGATCAGAACTCGAGCTGTTATTGCCTTTGTTAGATCACCTCTAACTCAATTCAATTTGGGTGGTCATGGCGTCTTGCTAGAGGCTAACCATGACTTGTAGATCGGGAATGGTTCTCAAGGCTACTGCCACTGCGAATAGGCCTACAGGATCACACACCATTAGGGATGGACTTATATGTGAAGTATAGGAAAGATAGACTTGGATTTGGTCGAACAACCGGTTCTCGGACCAAATCAGAGTGTCGGGACGAGTTTCAGCCTTCTAACTCGGACCGAGTCAGTACTTGACTTGGACTGAGTCAGTTCCATGCGAGTCGAAGCCAAGAAATCGTTTTGGGCTAAGTTGATGTTTTGACTCGGTCGAGTCAAAGTTTTGACTCTGACCGAGTCAATACTTAGTGGGCCGGGTCAAGAATTGACAATGGGCTTGGGCTGATTCGTTCTGACTCGGTCGAGTCAGAACTCTGACTCGGTCGAGTCAATACTCGGAAAAGTCACTTTTCCACAAGGATTAGGGTTCCTATCTTATAAAAAGGGTATTGGACGCCGTCCTCAACCTAAGACAGACGAAAAGAACTCTAAGACAGAGCAAAAGCACAGAAGAAATTGTTTCTTTCATAGTTCTAGCTCCCGGGATTAGATCCCACTTCATATACTTCACAGATCCTAGCAGATCGGTTCCAAAAGCGTTTGGAATCCTTCCCGTCGGTGTGGATACGTGTAGAGGGACTGTAACTTCAGTCCTAGATGATTAAACAGGCCCCGGATCGACTCCTACTTCCGTTTCTTCAGGAAAGAGGTAAGTATTCGATTCCCACGGTGATATACACGATTAAATGGGGTTTTACGGATGATTTTGGTTGCGTGTGACGTTTGACTAGGTTTAGATTATTCTTCCGCTGCATGAAACCTAGTAAACCAAACCCTAGATCGATATGATCGTATGCTAGGAATCAGTAGCGAAACCCAACAGTGGTATCAGAGCCTGGTTCTCTGTATATCGTCATGCTTGTTGCTTGCCTACATGATTTTAATGGTTAGAATTGCATGATAGGCTTGATCTGTGCATGTTTAATAATATTATGAATGTTATTTGATGCATGGATAAGTTTCTGGAAGGAGACGGCTTGATGGCGCATCAAAATAGGGAGAATTCCTAATTTTCGAGGCTTGAAAGTGTCTCTTAGAGTTTTGACTCAGACAGACAGAGTTTTGACTCGACCGAGTCAAAACGACAGAGTCAGAACGACAAATCAGAGTTTTGACTCGGGCAGAGTCAAGTGTTGACTCGACAGAGTCAGAACGAAATCTGACTCGGACCGAGTTAAGTGTTGACTCGGACCGAGTCAGTACAGAAGGTTGTCTAGTTCGTCACGTTTTGGTTCGGACTGATTTGGGAAGATTTCGGCATCTGACTCGGACCGAGTCAAGTATTGACTCGGACTGAGTCAGTTCGTCAGACCTTGTTAGATGCAATTGTTGCATCGTTTCAAGTGTCTGAGCCGAGATTCTGATTCTACCGATCGGATCGGAACAGCTTGATTAAACTGACTTGAATTCAGTCAAGATTTCATTGTGTTCAAGTCACATATACCTCATGAAATCTCAAGCTATTACCGCCCATTTCTCTTTTACGAGAGGTACAAATCCCGTCTTGACTATCTACAATCCAGTACATGATTCGTTTCGTACCTGATACATGCCTTTATAGTCCTCCTGTTACGCAGGATGTTTGACGTAATCAAAGCACGCAACTTCTCATGTTGGATTCTGTAGATATCTCAGGTCTTAGGAT
Source organism: Tarenaya hassleriana (assembly GCF_000463585.1). Taxonomy (NCBI): domain Eukaryota; kingdom Viridiplantae; phylum Streptophyta; class Magnoliopsida; order Brassicales; family Cleomaceae; genus Tarenaya; species Tarenaya hassleriana. The sequence goes on along the minus strand of NW_010967853.1, from coordinate 5,841 downwards.
CCAATCATGGAATCGTCGTTTGAGATTCAAGTCATGACGCTAGTCCATGTGACAATCTCATGCGGGTCAGTCCAGTATTCCGTTCTGCAACGAATACCTATGATTGTGATCGTATCCAATACTTATGATCATCTATGTGATCATCAATCACACATCATACTAGTCTTATTATGTCGTTATTCCCATAACGACATAAGACTAGGGAGTTTAGTATCATTCATAGATGATCATAGGTATTGGATACGATCACAATCATAGGTATTCGTTGCAGAACGGAATACTGGACTGACCCGCATGAGATTGTCACATGGACTAGCGTCATGACTTGAATCTCATACGACGATTCTATGATTGGATCCTAAGACCTGAGATATCTACAGAATCCAACATGAGGAGTTGCGTGCTTTGAATACGTCAAACGTCCTGCGTAACAGGAGGACTATAAAGGCGTGTATCAGGTACGAAACGAATCATGTACTGGATTGTAGATAGTCAATACGGGATTTGTACCTCTCGTAAAAGAGAGAGATATCGCTGGGCCCCTCGTGTGAGCAAGACTGTAGAAATGTGTGGCCGCACTATAGACGAACGTCGTCTATTTCAGACAGTCGAACTCAGTGAACGAGAAAGCAGTCGAATCAGATAAGGTGGCTTGTCCATGCCTTATGTTCGACATATGATATCGCGATACAAAAGGATCATCAGTCGGAATCATCACTGGCTTTCGTATGATCACAAACAAACTCTATTCGAGATAGGTAGTTATAGTGTCTTGCTAGAGACCGCCTATGACTTGTATTCCCGGAATGGAGATTCTGTGTTTTACTGCTATTCCGGATGAGCCTACAGGGTCACATACAATAGGGATGGACAAGTACGTGTGCTAAATTATCCCGATTAGGAATCCTAATTGGATTGAGATTCCTAATTGGAATAGGAATCCTAATGGGATTAGGAATCCTATTATGTATAGGAATCCTAATGAGATTAGAATTCTATTACATCTAGGAAACCTAATGAGATTAGAATTCTAATAGGTTTAGGAAACCTAATTAGATTAGGATTCCTAGTAATCTATTCCTTGTCAAATTAGGATTTTGGAAAGTCTATATAAGGAGAATGTCTTCTAGGGTTTTAGTAGAAGGAAAAAGAAGAAGAAAAAAAGGAGAAGAAAAATAAAACCCTAAGCCTCCAAAACCTTGCACACAAGAGAGATCGAGATCTCTAGTCCTAGCAGACAAGTTCCAAGGTGTTGGAATCCATCCCGACATGTAGATACGTGTAGAGGGCGAGGTAATTTTCTGCCTTTCGTGATCAGACGTGTTCTTCGATTGATACAGGCCCCGGATCGATTGAGGTAAGCGTTCTAACGTTTCTACGATTCATTAGAAGCATGGTTCTAGGGTTTATTAAATTTTTGTTTTACATCTGCTGCACAAACCCTAGAATCGATCTCTTAGGAATAGGATTCGCTATAGAGATCCCAGGAAACCCAACAGACTGCTGCAGGTAATCTGGCTAATCTCTCCATGCGATCCATCCTAGATCGGGAGAGACTCACTGGTGGAAACTTTATCGACTGGTACCGCAACCTGAGAATTGTTCTCAGGCATGAGCGGAAGCTCTACGTGCTGGAAGAAGCCGTTCCAGAGGATGAACCAGCGGCCAATGCGCCCAGGGCTGTCAGAGATGCTTACCATAAGCACGTCAATGACAACCTGGATGTGACATGTCTGATGCTCGGATCTATGTCGGCTGAGTTGCAGAAACAACTCGAAGGAACTGATGCCTTCGAGATGATCGAACATCTCAGGACTAGTTCGAGGAACAGGCAAGGGTCGAACGATTTAACGTCCTTAAGAACCTGGTCAACTGTAAGATGACCAATGGTTCACCCGTGAGTACTCATATCCTCAAGATGAAGGGTTA
>NW_010967853.1:0-1306 GCF_000463585.1 Tarenaya hassleriana | reverse complement strand
CAACTGATAGCCCCACCGTTCAGGCAGAAAACATAACCTGACTGCGATCTGAAGTCATCTTTGTCGGTTTGGAAACTAGCATCGGTATAACCACTTATAGCGAGCTCGTCTTCCAATCCGCCATACACCAGGAACAAATCCTTAGTCCTTCTCAAGTACTTAAGGATGTTCTTGACCGCAATCCAGTGAGCCTCACCTGGTGTAGACTGATATCTACTAGTCATGCTTAATGCATATGATACATACGGGCGAGTACACAACATGGCGTACATGATGGATCCAATTGCCGAGGCATATGGAATCCTACTCATCCGCTCTCGCTCATCCTGTGTCTTTGGACACTGAGTCTTGCTAAGAGCCACGTCATGTCCCATTGGCAAGGCACCCGAACATCCTTGTCACAGTGCTAGAGTCGTTCTTCGGACTTGCTAATACCTCAACCCATTTTGTCACGTAATAGATCATAGAGCATAATGGGAGATTGTTGGTTGTAATGCTCTAGGATGATCCGTGATATGTCATTTTGACTTTGTATTGATTTATTGATTTATGAATGCATTACATTCCCGTTATATGATTGGCATGTTTGTTATATTTAGGTATCCTTGAATCATTATAGAATGATTCTAAACACCCTGGTCAATTATCATTGTGGGAACAATGATGAATTAAGACTAGCATGAGGTGTGATCGATGCATTGGATGCATTTCACAATCATGGGTACTCGTTGTGAACGAGTGACTGGTTGACCCGCATGAGATTGTCACATGGACAGAGTCATGACTTGAATCTCATAAAGCGGTTCGTTCTTGGATCCTCAGACCTGAGATGTCTAGAGTATCTAATATGAGGAGTGGCGTGTCTTGACTGCGTCAAACGTCGTCTTTAACCAGATGATTATAACGGCGTTGATCAGACATGTTCACGAATCATATGGAGATAGTAGACATGCAACATGGGACTTATCACCTCCTCAATAGGAGAGATATCGCTGGGCCCTCTCGTGGAAGTCGGACTATGAAAATGCGTGGCCACGCTATAGATGAAGTTGCATCTATTTTATTAGTCGATTTGCCAAAACGAGAAAGCGGTTGAACTTGAAGGGTGGCTCAAACCGACCGAGTCAGTACTTGACTCGGACCGAGTCAGTTCCATGCGAGTCGAAGCCCAGAAAGTGTTTTGGGCTTGGCTGATGGTTTGACTCGGTCGAGTCAAAGTTTTGACTCGGACTGAGTCAATACTAAATGGGCCGAGTCAAGAGTTGACAATGGGCTTGGGCTGATTCGTTCTGACTCGACCGAGTCA
>NW_010967852.1:0-536 GCF_000463585.1 Tarenaya hassleriana | reverse complement strand
AAAAAACATTTTTTTTTTGTTATTACAAACAAAGGATTAATTATAACTTTAAAAGTTTTTGGATTTTATGGCCCATTTTGTAAAATGTTACATGGAAGGGAAAGTGTTTTGTTCTTAAAGGCCTTTAAAGGCCCATGACCCTTTTAAAAAAGCAGCGGTTTTAGAAGGCGTTATATAAAAAACAATGCTTTGAAGTGTTTAGCTAAATCTATCTCTATATATAATAGTTGGGTTTAAAGGTATGTGGCAAAGACACCTAGGATATATATCATCGTTCATATATAATTTATTTTAAATTTTTATTTAAAAATCTATTAAATTAATGAATAAATGTACATAAATAATACATTAATAGTTGTAATAAAACATGAAATAAATAATAAAATTAATGGAGGTAAATATACCTCCATATTTTCAAGGTAACGTGTATATATAAAAGTAATGAGGAGTTAACTATTTTGTTTCCTAAATCTATTATTTTCTAATAAATATGATTTATGAGTAGAAAAAAATGTTTAATATATATATATATATAT
>NW_010967851.1:0-536 GCF_000463585.1 Tarenaya hassleriana | reverse complement strand
CAATTTCGTTGCTAACAAAAAGCGCAATTCTGACACCGAATAAATTGCGTTGCTAATATCTTTAGCAACGAAATTGTTGCGTTGCTACGTAGCAACGAAATTTCGCTGCGTGGCTGTTTCGTTGCAAAACGTTACTCTTTGCAATGAAATTTTCGTTGCGTGTCGCAACGAAATTATTTCGTTGTAAGAGCGTTGCAACTCGTTACCGTTTCGTTGCAAAAGCGTTGCTACATTTTCGTCCATCAAAAAGCGTTGCTAATCGTTGCAAGTTGCAACGAAATTTGCGTTGCTATTTTGCAACGAAATCATTTCGTTTCAAAACGTTGCAAATCGTTGTTAAATCGTTGCTATTTCGTTGCAAAGTCTAAGCGTTGCAAAGCGTTGCTAAAGCGTTGCAAAATTAGCAACGAAATTGATTTCGTTGCAAATTTCGTTGCAAAAACGCTGTTTTCTTGTAGTGTATTTAGAAATTGTTATAGCAAATTTAATGCTCTAAGAAGTTTTTAATCTGTTTGGAATCGAGAGATCGGTAGATT
>NW_010967850.1:0-536 GCF_000463585.1 Tarenaya hassleriana | reverse complement strand
GAAAACCGTTGAAAATCCGTTGGAAAATCCGTTGGAATTCGATGATTTTTTTGTAGTGGTTTACCTGCTCCCCGGCTATTGCGTGGGGCTGTGTGAGTTTACTGCCCGTAATATTGTGTCATTCGTCCGGTTCTTGGGCTGCGAGGCATTGCGGTGTCCGGTCCGAAGGGCCGAGGACGGGTTTCCAAACGTTACCAAAAAAAATTTCGAACGCCCGAATGAAGTCAGATATCTACGATAGGAGATTACAACCGACGAAAGAGAATACACTCCTCCGCCTTTATAGGAGTGGGTGAAACAATTGGAGGAGCATCGAGAAGAGGAGAGGCGTGCGAGGGAGGAGCAGGCGGCTGCGATCACCGATGTAGAAAAATAAAATGCGGAAATAAAATAAGATAAATAGAAAGGAACGAAATTACTTTTATTGTTACATCTCTTCTTCTTGTTATTTTACAATGAAAATAACTCATCTATGTATAAGAAACAATTACAAAATAATTAAAGAAAGAAATTTACAAAGAAATAATATATGATGG
>NW_010967849.1:0-537 GCF_000463585.1 Tarenaya hassleriana | reverse complement strand
AAAAATGTTTTAATGCACTGCACTTTAAACATGTTTGGATGCACTCTTAGTATGTTTTGACGCACTTTAAACAAGTTTGGATGCGCTCTAAATATGTTTCGACGTACTCTAAATATGTTTCGACGAACTCTAAACATCTTTTATTGCATTCTAAACATGTTTCGACGCACTTTAAACATGTTTTTACGCACTGTAAAGGTGTTTTAATGCACTCTAAACATATTTGAATGCACTCTAAACATGTGTAGAGTTCGTCTAAACATATTTCGAGGCACTCTAAATGCGGCTCGATGCACTCTAAAAATGTTTTAATGCACTCTAAACATGTTTGGATGCATTCTTAGTATGTTTTGACGCACTTTAAACAAGTTTGGATGCGCTCTAAATATGTTTCGACGTGCTCTAAACATGTTTCGACGAACTCTAAACATCTTTTATTATGCTCTAAACATGTTTCGATGCACTTTAAACATGTGTTGATGCACTCTAAAAATGTTTTGATGCACTCTAAACATGTTTGGATGCACTCTAAAAGTG
>NW_010967848.1:0-227 GCF_000463585.1 Tarenaya hassleriana | reverse complement strand
CTCGATCGTACGTGTCATGGGCTCTGTCAACACCCATGTCCTCAACATGCGAGCTCATGTTGAGGAACTTGAGCGCTTGGGAGTGAAATTCGATGGTGACTTGGTTGCAGACTTGATCCTGATGTCATTACCCGAGGACTATAACCAGTTCGTGATGCAGTACCACATGCACAGGATGACTAAGAGCTTAGCCGAACTGCATGGGATGCTGAAATCGGCTGAGCAGG
>NW_010967847.1:325-537 GCF_000463585.1 Tarenaya hassleriana | reverse complement strand
TAGCTGACTCAGAAGCATGTGAAATATGGATCCTAGCTCACTTAGAAACTCATTGAGGATGCTTTTCTTAGTGGGAGCTTGTCATATTGCATCTATTATCTGTGTTAGCATGTGTACTAAGCGACTTGCATGTTTTTCTGTCTGTTTGTTTGTCTTTTTTTGTAGAATATGACTGCTGCAGGTAATCTGGCTAATCTCTCCATGCGATCCAT
>NW_010967847.1:0-230 GCF_000463585.1 Tarenaya hassleriana | reverse complement strand
TGGAATCTTCCCCAGGGCTGTTAGAGATGCTTACCATAAGCCCATCAATGACAACCTGGACATGACCTGCCTGATGCTCGGATCAATGTCGGCTGAGTTGCAGAAACAACTCGAAGGAACTGATGCCTTCGAGATGATCGAGCATCTCAGGACTATGTTCGAGGAACATGCGAGGGTCGAATGATTTAACGTCCTTAAGAACCTGGTCAACTGTAAGATGACCAATGGTT
>NW_010967846.1:0-537 GCF_000463585.1 Tarenaya hassleriana | reverse complement strand
ACAAAAGTAGACTTTTCCTTTACAATTTTCCTGTCTATCTTGAGAAATTCAGACAAAGGTTAAAACTTTGTTCTATGTTTGATAAACCCTCCATGTTTTCAGGTGAAGTTGACCGAAGAATTGCATTTGGCCAGTTGAAAAGATTTGCGTGGAGGGAGCTACAATTGGCTACAGATAACTTCAGTGAAAAGAACGTTCTTGGGCAAGGAGGATTTGGAAAGGTTTACAAAGGGGTGCTTGGAGATAACACGAAAGTTGCCGTGAAAAGGTTGACTGATTTCGAAAGTCCCGGTGGAGATGCTGCTTTCCAGCGGGAGGTGGAGATGATAAGTGTAGCCGTTCACCGGAATCTTCTCCGGCTTATCGGCTTTTGCACAACTCCGACTGAGCGTCTCTTGATCTATCCTTTCATGCAGAATCTAAGTGTTGCATTTCGTCTTAGAGGTAACTGACTGATACATTGTTGATTCATCAGTGTCTTTAGCAGGTGAATTCAAAGATTTAACATTGTCTGGGCCAAAGAACTTACGGGGAAAG
>NW_010967845.1:0-537 GCF_000463585.1 Tarenaya hassleriana | reverse complement strand
GTGAAGATGTAGACACAAAGATCTACCGGGGAATGATTGGAAGTCTACTTTATCTTACCGCAAGTAGACCTGACTTGTGTCTAAGTGTTGGAATTTGCGCAAGATATCAAGCTAAACCGAAGAAGTCACATCTGCAAGCTGTCAAGCGGATTATTAAATATGTGAAGGGAACATTGGAGTTTGGGTTGCACTATACACGGGATTCAAGTTGTGAATTGGTGGGGTTTTGTGATGCTGACTGGGGAGGTCATGCTGATGATCGGCGAAGTACTTCTGGAGGGTGCTTCTTTCTTGGAAATAACATGGTAGCGTGGCACAGCAAGAAGCAGAACTCTACATCATTGTCCACAGCTGAAGCAGAGTACATTGCATTGGGAAGCTGTTGTACTCAACTCTTGTGGATGCGGCAGATGCTCTCTGATTACGGTATCAACTTATCCTCTTTTACTGCTCATTGTGATAACACGAGTGCTATAAATATCTCTAAGAATCCTGTGCAACACTCACGAACTAAACACATTGAAATTCGTCATCATT
>NW_010967844.1:44886-46579 GCF_000463585.1 Tarenaya hassleriana | reverse complement strand
CTTCATCACCTCTTTTCTAACTACCTCTTTCATCATCGGATTCAATCTACGTTGATGCTCAACAGAGGATTTCGACTCATCATCTAAATGAATATGATGCATGCATAACGAAGGGCTAAGTCCCTTAATATCATCCAAAGTATATCCAAGAACACCCCTATAACGTCTAAGCAAATCACTCAACTGTTCTACCTGGGGTTCTAGCAACGCAGCATTCACTATAATCGGATAAGTCGAGTTAGGTCCAACGAAAACATACCTGAGCCCTTCGGGTAAGGGCTTCATCTCCACCTTCGGGGCGTTCTCTAAACTCCAATCAGCTTTATTCAGCTTCCCCGTATGAAGTGGTGGCTCTCTGGGCTCTAGAACATCTTTAATAGTCGTCGTGGAGGGTTTGGAGACGTTCGTAGAAGAGTCGGGTACGTCGATGTGAAAAACGTCCGATTTGCTCAGAGACTGGATCCGGTCCGATTCCAGGTGGACTCGGTCCGTTTCCAGTTTGTCTTCAGTTTGGATCCGGACCGATTCCAGGTGGAATCGGTTCGGATCGACCTTCTGTGAAAATCCATCTTTGGAGGCAGTTTGGATCCGGTCCACGGATATCCTCCCAATTGTTGTATATGCTCTCATTTGATGCGAGGAGAGATATCTCTAAAGGATCGACTTCTCGAAACTGATCGAAAACTTCTTGAGTGAGGAATTCATGCACATCGACATAGCTTCATGTTGTGATCTAAGGTGAACTCCACAGTCTCGTCACCTATCTTCATCGTAAGACGACCAGAACGAACATGAACCACCGCATCGGCCGTGTTTAAGAACGGTCGGCCTAGTATAATTGGTATCTTCGAGTCCTCGTCCATGTCTAAGACAACAAAATCAACGGGAACATAATAATCCCCGACTTTCAATGGGACGTCCTCGAGAATACCTGCAGGATACTTGACGGATTGATCCGTTAACTGTAATGCCATCCTCGTTGGTTTAAGATCTCCAATGTTGAGCTTCTTATAGATGGACAACGGAAGCAGGCTCACACTAGCACCCAAATCACACAACGCACGGTCTATCGCAATGTTTCCGATTTTGCAAGGAATCGAAAAACTACCCGGATCTGATCTCTTCCGTGGCAACTCATGTTGTAAAATCGCCGCGCTCACCTCTGTGCTCAAGGGCTACTGTCTCCTTCCCAATTACCCTCTTCTTGGTCAAGATATCTTTCAGAAACTTCGAATAAGAGGGTATCTGCAGCATAGCCTCATAGAACGGTATAGTAACCTCTAGCTTCTGAAGCATATCAGCAAATCTCGAGAACTGTGTATCCTCAACATGCTTCTTCAATCGAGAAGGAAAAGGAACGGGTTGTACATAAGGTGGAGGAGCTACATAAGGCGGTTCGGCTTCTTCTACATTCACCTTATGTGTCTCAGATGTCGTCCCTTCCTCTACAGCAGTGGTAGGGATCGTCTCAGGCAAGTTCTTTCCGCTCCTTAGCTCAATGGCGTTGATGTGCTCTCGTGGGTTTGGTTCCGGCTTTCCAGGAAACGTGCCTTGCGATCTAGAAGGTTGTGACGCAAGTTGTGCTATCTGCGTGTCTACGAGCTTCATGTGTGCGTCCATCCCATCAAGTCTCCTCTCAAAGGTGTCTTGCCTAGCTCTAATGCTCTGCACCTCGGTTTTCAGCTCAGTAAAC
>NW_010967844.1:40152-41754 GCF_000463585.1 Tarenaya hassleriana | reverse complement strand
TTTTTCTTTGCGGTTTGCAGGGTTCTAGTGCATGACACGGAGCTCTACTCGGAGAGAAGACCTAGTCTACGATCTGGAGATTGAGCGTACCTTGAGAGACATCCGAAATCAGCGGAGAAGAGAAGCTATGTCGAGGTCAAGTAGTTCGCACGACCATGCGGTTCATGATGAGGAGCATCAAGAGAATCAAGAGCACATGAGTCCGCTCTACGATCAGCAGACCGAGGGCGAAGCTACCTATGTTGCAGAGGAGACTTTGGGTTCTTACATTGCACCGAAGCACACCCAACTCCTATCATGCATAAATCGTCCGCCCATAGACAGCTTTGAGCTACCGCCACAGTGTATCACGATGTTCAGTCAGACGAGTTTCAGAGGGCGGCCTACAGAGGATCCCATTGCTCACTTGACTCAGTCAAGATGCTGTGCAGATCAGTTAGAAAGGCACGAGGAATGACGATTGAAGATGTATACTTGGAGGCTTTTCCTTTTTCACTGATGGACCGGGCGAGAGATTGGCTCTACACTCTTGAGCCGAACTCGATCACGACATGGGAGGAGCTAGAGAAGCAATTCATGGCGAAATACTACTCCCCAGAGAAGACCCGAGCTGCACAGAGAGCCATACACAGCTTATCCATCCATGCTCTAGTATCGTCTCTCAGTCCGTGGATGAACGTGGAAAGCAACAGCCGCTTATCCATGCCGTGGTGCGGACAAAGGCGTTGATAGCCTTCGAACCTCTCCCATGCGTCGTATAGACTCTCGTCACTCTCCTGAGTGAAGCTGTGTATGGCTCTCTGTGCAGCTCGGGTCTTCTCTGGGGAGTAGTATTTCGCCATGAATTGCTTCTCTAGCTCCTCCCATGTCGTGATCGAGTTCGGCTCAAGAGTGTAGAGCCAATCTCTCGCCCGGTCCATCAGTGAAAAAGGAAAAGCCTCCAAGTATACATCTTCAATCGTCATTCCTCGTGCCTTTCTAACTGATCTGCACAGCATCTTGACTGAGTCAAGTGAGCAATGGGATCCTCTGTAGGCCGCCCTCTGAAACTCGCCTGACTGAACATCGTGATACACTGTGGCGGTAGCTCAAAGCTGTCTATGGGCGGACGGTTGATGCATGATAGGAGTTGGGTGTGCTTCGGTGCAATGTAAGAACCCAAAGTCTCCTCTGCAACGTAAGTAGCTTCGCCCTCGGTATGCTAATCACAGAGCGGATTCATGTGTTCTTGATTCTCGTGATGCTCCTCATCATGAACCGCATGGTCATGCGAACTACTTGACCTCGACATAGCTTCTCTTTTGTGCTGATTTCGGATGTCTCTCAAAGTACGCTCAATCTCCGGATCGTAGACTAGGTCTTCTCTCCGAGTAGAGCTCCGTGTCATGCACTAGAACCCTGCAAACCGCAAAGAAAAAGAAGAACTCGAAACCAAGTGAAGCCGCAAAAACCAAAGAAACAAAAAGAAAAAGAAAAAGAAAATAAGCTAAGATCTAGAATCAATAAAGTCCTAGAAATAGGCTAACCAGTCCCCGGCAACGGCGCCAAAAACTTGATACGTGTGTACCGAGTATAAAATCTATAACCCGATTCACAACTCAC
>NW_010967844.1:37185-38015 GCF_000463585.1 Tarenaya hassleriana | reverse complement strand
AGTCATAGTGTCTTGCTAGAGACCGCCTATGACTTGTATATCCGGAATAGAGATTTCGGACTATACTGCTATGTCGAATGAGTCTACAGGGTCACACACGCAGGGAAGGACGAATACACGAGAGAAAACGACGGAAAACCGAGGCGGAAGGGGCAGCATGGTTCTAGGGTTCTATAATTTTTGTTTTACATCCGCTGCGCAAACCCTAGAATCGATCTCTTAGGAATAGGATTCGCTCATGAGATCCCAGGAAACCCAACATGAACCGCATGGTCGTGCGAACTGCTTGACCTCGACATAGCTTCTCTTTTTTGCTGATTTCGGATGTCTCTCAAAGTACGCTCAATCTCCGGATCGTAGACTAGGTCTTCTCTCCGAGTAGAGCTCCGTGTAATGCACTAGAACCCTGTAAACCGCAAAGAAAAAGAAGAACTCGAAACCAAGTGAATCCGCCAAAAAACCAAAGAAAGAAAAACAAAAACAAAAAGAAAAAGAAAAAGAAAAAGAAGACAAACTAAGATCTAGAATCAATAAAGACCTAGAAATAGGCTAACCAGTCCCCGGCAACGGCGCCAAAAACTTGATACGTGTGTATCGAGTCTAAAATCTATAACCCGATTCACAAGTCACCGCAAGGATACGGATCGTCGTAACACGGGGTCGAACACGAGGACCGGTTGCTAAATCCAAATCTAAATCGAAAATAGATCAAAGCAAGCAAGCAAGTAATGGTGGAAATGTGTGGAATCTATATGAAACGAAATAAGAAAGCAAGTAAAACGAGTAACCTATCAAACAAGGATGACTACGGGTGTCGGGATCGTATTCGC
>NW_010967844.1:35471-36805 GCF_000463585.1 Tarenaya hassleriana | reverse complement strand
ATTAGCAAACACCAATAGAAAAGAAAGCATAGATCGATAGAACCGAATCAAATCAAAACCGAAATCCAAGTTAGGGTTCAAACATACCCAAAACACATACGAATCCCTAACCCATAGTCATGGATCTACTCAAGGTTCATGGAAAATAATAGAAAGAACAGAGAAAAAGAGATAAAAGAAGGGATAGAAAAGCTCATGTCGATGTCTAGTCTTCACGATCGAATCCTCCTTCTTCTTCCCGAAATCCCGTGAACTTCTATTCTTCTCTCACCAAAAGCTCTCCAAAAGTCTGTATCTAGGTGTTCTCTGAGGTTCTCTGATGTTCTAGGACGTGGCTAGGGCTTTTTCATAACCCTAGGGTGGCTCCCAAGAGTCCTATTCCCGGTAGAATGCTGAAAATCGCGAAACAGGATTTTAGACTGGATCCGGACCGATTCCAGGTGGATCCGGACCGGATCTAGATTCCTGGGCTTTGCTCCGCTGTCTTGATTCGGACCGGATCCAGTTGGATCCGGCCCTGCACTGGCAGTTCTCTGGTCTTCACGATTTCGCTCATATATTTCTGCTCCGGTGTCGGATTTATGCGATTTTGGTGTCTACGCGAAGCTCTTGAAGTCCTTTTTCCAATGGTACAAGTTTCGTGTGATTTGGACTTCTGTGAAGAAAGTTATCGACATTACAACATGATTACCTCATCCGGACATCTCCTTTAACGCTCCAAATAGCTCTTTTTCGGTTCCAATCACCTCCGAAACCTGTAACTCTGCAAAACTAGAGCACAATCGGGTTTTATGTCCTAATACACCTAGAATGCGTATAAATGCACATGAATATCCCACAAAACCTAGACAAATACTAATCAATATATAGAGAAGAATATGAGTTATCACTAAGCATGCGAGAATAACGATTATGACTTGTATTCAGGAATCATCAAGCAACAATGATAGAGAATTCACCTCTCGGTCTACTAACTCCCTACCTATAGAGTAACTCGTCAATCTCTCGATCTATTCAAGTTAACCCTAGGTGCATAAAGAACGCTATCATCAACCCTAGATCGATTAAACCATATCTCTATGTGAATAATACGATCTATCCTATTGATTTTGATCCGAAACCAACTCATATCTCTATGTAGTTTAGAATCTAAGATAATTGACCAAGGGGTTAGCAAACATCAATCCAATAAAAGCGCAAATCAATAGAACCGAAACAAATCAAAACCGAAATCCAAGTTAGGGTTCAAACATACCCAAAACACATACGAATCCCTAACCCATAGTAGTGGATCTACTCACGGTTCATAGAAAACAACAAAAAGTTCTGAGAAA
>NW_010967844.1:34898-35446 GCF_000463585.1 Tarenaya hassleriana | reverse complement strand
TCTCCAAAAATCTGTATCTAGGTGTTCTCTAAGGTTCTCTGATGTTCTAGGACGTGGCTAGGGCTTTTTTATAACCCTAGTGCGGCTCCCAAGAGTCCTATTCCCATTCAGATGCTGAAAATCGTGAAACAGGGTTTTAGACTGGATCCGGACCGAGTCCAGTGGAGAGAACACCTAGATACAGATTTTTGGAGAGCTTTTGGGGAGAGAAGAATAGAAGTTCACGGGATTTCGGGAAGACGAAGGAAGATTCGATCGTGGAGACTACACATCTGCATGAGCCTTTCTCTCCTCTCTTTTATCTCTATTTCTCAGAACTTTTTGTTGTTTTCTATGAACCGTGAGTAGATCCGTATGTTTGAACCCTAACTTGGATTTCGGTTTTGATTTGTTTCGGTTCTATTGATTTGCGCTTTTCTTGGATTGATATTTGCTAACCCCTTGGTCAATTTTCTTAGATTCTAAACTACATAGAGATATGAGTTGGTTTCGGATCAAAATCAATAGGATAGATCGTATTATTCACATAGAGATATGGTTTAATCGAT
>NW_010967844.1:29129-30028 GCF_000463585.1 Tarenaya hassleriana | reverse complement strand
TTCAGATGCTGAAAATCGTGAAACAGGGTTTTAGACTGGATCCGGACCGAGTCCAGTGGATCCGGACCGGATCCAGATTCCTGGGGTCGAATTCTGCGTCCTTGATCCGGACCGGATCCAGTTGGATCCGGCCCTGCGCTGGCAGTTTTCTGGTCTTCACGATTTCGCTCGTAACTTTCTGCTCCGGTGTCGGATTTACGCGATTTTTGTGTCTACGCAAAAGCTCTTGAAGTGCTTTTTCCAATGGTATAAGTCTCGCACGATTTGGACCTCTGTAGAGAAAGTTATTGATGTCGCAACATGAGTATCTCATCCGGACTTCTCCTTTAACGTTCCAATTAACTCCTTTTCGAGTACAATCATCTCTGAAACCTGTAACCCTGCAAAACTAGAGCACAACCGGGTTTTGTATCCTAACACGCCTAGAATGCCTATGAATGCATGTGATTATCCTATAAAACCTAGACAAACTCTCATCAAAATATAGAGAAGAATAGGAGTTATCAAATCCCCCCGACTTAAACCTTTGCTCGTCCTCGAGTAAAGAACGAAGGAATAAAATCTGCAAAACAGGGAATGACGAACATCAAATAGCATCATCGCGAGAGATCAAAAGCAAAACATCCATCCAATACTAGTTTCCCGGGAATCGTACTCAAACCGGTCTACTATGATCTTCCTACCAAAGACTAATCTACCTAGCCATGGGATTTTTATTGCCACCTAGAACCCGTTAGAATCTCTACAACTCACCAAGCCTTTTTTCGAACCTATCATTATCTCAACTTAGCCTATTCGATCTTAGTTCTACTCTGTACCTGGATTTTTACCTTTTTGTAGAATTTCTTTAATGAACGCTAGCACCTCGGGTTTCTAGGACGTTGAAGTTGAAGGACATC
>NW_010967844.1:28058-29071 GCF_000463585.1 Tarenaya hassleriana | reverse complement strand
TATATATATTTTTTTCTTTTGATGCGATGTCTGACCCACAACTTAGACCCGAACCATCAATCGATGCACTCATATCCTCGAACGATTTTCGTTAACGAGATTTTGACAGCGGAGTGTCGAGATGCTTTATTTTCCCAAGGCAATTGTTGAACTAGATTTCATCGACCTGCAAGACTCGGAAAAGGTTCTACAAGAAACATATAACCTGGATATGGTCGTATCAACTCCGTAGGTTCCAAACAGCAACCTCATCCCATAAACTATATATAGAAAGTCTGGAGAACTATCAATTTGACACGTTTCAACCACGTTCTACAAAGTCACTAGATCATCAAGATGTTCCTACTCTATCATTCCGTAAATCCTCCAAATGATGTTCAAAACGGGTGTCCGAGGTATGCACGTGAACCTATATGAACCTATATCTATATGTCATATGCAATCATGCAAACCTAACAAAAATCATCTATATGGAAAAAGGAAAAAGAAAACGTGAATGCAACTAATGCAAAGTGATATGCAAAAGTGAAAAATTTTCCTAAGTCTATATGCCATGATAAAATGTATCTAAACTAAATGCAATCCTAAGTAGATAGACCTGAATGTATGAAGGATCTATCCACCCCCCCAGACTTGAACCATACGCCGTCCACGGTGTAGACTCTCGCCCGGAAAAGTAGCAAAATACAATCATGGTCTCTACTACCTATGCTACAAAGAAAAAGAAAAAGAAAAGTTACCTAGTGCTCGGTTTGCCTCCCGAGAAGCGCTTGTTTAACGTCATTAGATCGACCTATCTTGCTCAAATGATGGGAGGGTCTGAGAGGCGAAGATAATCGATCTTTCGCCATCCTAGATGTTGAGTGTTAAGCGCATCTTTTGGACCTCGTGGATGCTTGAGCCTTCTATCCTCCTTGGGTTTCCAAACATGTGAAGGAGGTGGATCTTGTGGACGTTTGAGCAATGATTTTGATCGTTTCGATCCTCTCTTGCTCATTCGCCCTACTCGACGT
>NW_010967844.1:14380-27638 GCF_000463585.1 Tarenaya hassleriana | reverse complement strand
TCCGTTTCCAGGTGGAATCGGTCTGGATCCACCTTCTGTAAAAATCCGTCTTCGGAAGGTTGTGTTTGGATCCGGTCCGTTTCCAGGTGGAATCGGTCCGGATCCATCTTCTGTAAAACTCCAATTTCGTCTGATCCTTCATTCAATGCTCGTGTAAGCTCCCTGATATCCTCCCAATTGTTGTATATGCTCTCATTCGACGCAAGGAGAGATATCTCTAAAGGATCGACTTCCCGAAACTGATCGAAGACTTCTTGAGTGAGGATTTCATGCACATCGATCGACATAGCATGTTGAATCGGTGGTGGATGGCTTTTTCATGTTGTGATCCAAGGTGAACTCAACAGCCTCGTCACCTATCTTCATCGTGAGATGACCAGCACGAACATGAACCACCGCATCGGCCGTGTTCAAGAACGGTCGACCTAGTATAATCGGTATCTTCGAGTCCTCGTCCATGTCTAAAACAACAAAATCAACGGGAACATAATAATCCCCGACTTTCAATGGGACATCCTCGAGAATACCTGCAGGATACTTGACAGATCTATCCGCAAGCTGTAGTGTCATCCTCGTCGGCTTAAGATCTCCAACGTTGAGCTTCTTATAGATAGACAATGGAAGCAAGCTCACACTAGCACCCAAATCGCACAATGCACGGTCAATCTCAATTTCCCGATTTTGCAAGGAATCGAGAAACTACCTGGATCCGATCTCTTTCGTCGTAACTCATGCTGTAGAATCGCAGCGCTCACCTCTGTGCTCAAGGATACTGTCTCCTTCCCAATCACCCTCTTCTTAGTCAAGATATCTTTCAAAAATTTCGCATAAGAAGGGATCTGAAGTATCGTCTCATAGAAAGGCATCTTAACCTCTAACTTTCGAAACATATCAACAAATCTAGACAACTGTGTATCCTCAGCATGCTTCTTCAATCGAGAAGGGAAAGGAACAGGTGGTACATAAGGTGGGGGAGCTACATAAGGCGGTTCGGCTTCCTCTACATGCACCTTAGGTGTCTCGTGAGCTATGGCTTTCCCTTTCTCCTCGATGGTGTATCTAGAGATCACCCCTTTTTCTGTGGTCAAAGGGACTGTATCATGCAGGTTCTCTCCACTTATAAGATGAATAGCATTGCCCTGTGGTCCGGAGACATGCGATGCAAGTTGTGCAATCTGAGTATCGACAAGCTTCAGATGAGCTTCGACCCCATCTAATCTCCTCTCAAAATTGTCTTGCCTGACTTTTATGCTCTGTACCTCAGTCTTCAGCTCAGTGAATGATGTCTTCTGATCGAGCATTAGCTGGGCAAGCATCGTCTTGATGTCTGCTTCATCGTTCTTCGCAGGTTGAGGCGTTCGGTAACCTTGATTCTACTGCCCGTATCCTGGATTCTGCTGTGCATATCCCTGATTCTGCCCTTGAAAACGTGACTGAGTGAAGCTCGGGGGATTCTGAGAGATTCTGAGAACGCCATGTTGTTGTGCATTCAATGCTCCACTCGGGTTTCCGTAGGAAAAACCAAGATGATTTTTCTCAACATAATTGACGTCCTCCACTGCCTCCTCTATCTCTGGTGGTGTCTGATTCGAACTGCTCTTAGCTTCCAAATGGAGCTTGATAACCGCTAGCTCAGACATGACAGCTTTCAAAACTGCAGATTCTCCTGTATCTATCCGAGCCATGGGTCGTCTATTGCTATCGCTGGACATCCCTCTAGCCTTGGCCATCTTCGCAATCTGTATCTCTAGGGTGTCAAATGGAATCTCATAAACGCTCCCTCCACAGGCTGCATCCATCCAAGCTCTGGTATCATGTCGTAGTCCGTGGATGAACGTGGATAGCAACAGTCGCTTATCCATGCCGTGGTGTGGACAAAGGCGTTGATAACCTTTGAATCTCTCTCATGCGTCGTACAGACTCTCATCACTCTCCTGAGTGAAGCTGTGTATGGCTCTCTGTGCAGCTCGGGTCTTCTCTGGAGAGTAGTATTTCGTCATGAACTACTCCTCTAGCTCCTCCCATGTCGTGATCGAGTTCGACTCAAGGGTGTAGAGCCAATCTCTCGCCCGGTCCATCAGTGAAAAAGGAAAGGCCTCCAAATATACATCCTCGATGGTCATTCCTCGTGCCTTCCTAACTGATCTGCACAACATCTTGAACTGAGTCAAGTGAGCAATGGGATCCTCTGTAGGCCGCCCTCTGAAACTGGCCTGACTAAACATCGTGATGCACTGTGGCGGTAGCTCGAAACTGTCAATGGGCGGACGGTTGATGCATGATAGGAGTTGGGTGTGCTTCGGTGCAATGTAAGAACCCAAAGTCTCCTCTGCAACATAAGTAGCTTCACCCTCAGTATGCTGATCGTAGAGCGGATTCATGCGATATGACTGTAACTTCAGTCCTAGGTGATTAAACAGGCCCCGGATCGACTGCTACTTCCGTTTCTTCAAGAAAGAGGTAAGTATTCGATTCTCATGGTGATATACACGATCTGTTCGGGTTTTGCAGGTTTGGTTGCGTGTGACGTTTGACTAGGTTTAAATCTTTCTTCCGCTGCATGAAACCTAGTAAACCAAACCCTAGATCGATATGATTGCATGCTAGGAATCCGTAGCGAAACCCAACAAACGTAACGAAATACAGATAACCTCCTCTAGCTGGACAGCTCATTGGTCCGCATACATCATTATATATTAGGTCAATTAACTTTGTCGCTCTCTGTCTTTTCCCCTTGAAAGGATGTTTCGTCATCTTATCCATTAAACAAGACTTGCAAGATTCAAGAGACTCAAAGTCAAATGAATCCAGAAGACCTTCAGAATGAAGCTTCTGAATGCGCTTCTCATTTATATGGCCTAGATGACAATGCCAGAGGAAGGTCGGGTTTAAGTCGTTCGGCTTAAACCGTTTAGTACTCACGTTATAGATGGATGACGTTGAGTTCAAAGGCTGATCATTCAAGACATATAAACCATTCACTAGATAACCATTACCATAGTAAACATTGTCTCGATAAATCATCAAACTCGAGTTCTCAATAACAAATCGAAAACCATCTAAATCCAGACATGAAATAGAAATAATGTTTCTGCTAATCGCAGGCACATAGTAACAATTACTAAGTTCTAAAACAAGTCCAGAAGGCAGATCAAATCATAAACGCCAACACACAATGCAGCAACTCTTGATCCATTTCCGACGCGTAGATCCGCTTCTCCCTTAGGTTAGCTAACATCCTACTTCTTCTTAGTCCCTGCACATTTCCAATAATGTGTGAGACACTTCCGGTATCCAATACCCACGAAGATGTAGTACAGATGTTAGCTTCTATAACATGAATACCTGAGGCAGAAGCTTCACCAAACTTCTTGTCCTTCAGATCCTCCAAGTAAAGGTGACAATTACGCTTCCAGTGTCCAGACACTCCGCAGTAATGAGAGTCACCCTTATCGGGCTTAGGCTTATGCACAGGGGCAACTTTTGCCTTCTTCGCTGCCTTTTTCTTGGCTTTACCCCGCTGCTTCTTGCTGGAGTTTTTCTCAACAACAAGCACAGTCTTGGGCACCACAATATCCTGCTCGGCCGATTTCAGCATCCCATGCAGTTCGGCTAAGCTCTTAGTCTTCTCGTGCATATGGTACTGCATAACGAACTGGTTATAGTCCTCGGGCAATGACATCAGGATCAAGTTTGCAACCAAGTCACCATCGAGATTCACTCCCATACGCTCAAGTTCTTCAACATGAGCTCTCATGTTGAGGAAGTGGGTATTGACAGAGCTACCTCTCGTCATCTCCGTCTTCACCAGAGCTTTCAGCGTCTTGTACTTTTTAGTACTCGCTAGCTCTTCAAACATGGTCTTGAGCTGATTGATCATATAAAACACGCTGAACTGATTGATCATATCAAACACGTTCTTCCCCTCAAACTGCCTCTCCAGATTCGGGGCCATGCTTCCCAACATGAGACAGGAGATCTCATTGTCTTCAGTCTGATGCTTCAACCAAGCATCCCTGACAGCTCTCGTGGCATTGGTCGCATGCTTTGGTGGTAGAGCCCCTTCCAGGACGTACGACTTCTTATCGTGCTTGATAACTATTCTCAAGTTACGATACCAGTCTAAGAAGTTCATCCCGGTCAACTTATCATTCTCAAGGATAGATCCCATCGTCAAACGCAAGGACCGGTAGCTAAATCTAAACCCTAATCGAGACTAAATCTAAGCAAGCAAGTGAAAGTGATGGTGGAAGTATATGGAAAGAATAGAAAATAAGGAAATAAAGTAATAAAAACGTGTAAACTAGCAAGCAAAGATGACCGTGGGTGTCGGGATCGTATTCACGTGTATGGGTATATGCTAAGCATGCGAGAATCATGATATTGAATCTGTATTCGGGAATCGTCAAGCAACAAAGATAGAGAAATCACTTCCCGGCATATAACTCACTATCTAAAGTTCTCTAAATTCATATCCCTATGTGATTTATCAAACTAGATGCATGAAGAACACTATCATCAATCCTAGATCGATCAAACCATATTCCTATGTGAATAATACGATTTATTCTATCGATTTTGATCCGAAACTAAACCCATATTCCTATGTAGCTCAGAATCTGAAATAATTGGCCAAGGGGTCAGCAAACACCAATCGAATAAAGCACAAATCGATAAAACCGAAACAAATCCAAATCGCAACCAAGTTAGGGTTCAAACATACCCAAAACACAAACGAATCCCTAACCCACAGCCGTGGATCTACTCACAGTTCATGGAAAAACACTGAGCAAAACCAGAAACAGAAAGAAAAGAGGGAGAAGAAAGACTCATGTCGACAGCAAGCGATCTTCACGTTCCAACTCTCCTTCTTCTTCCCGAAATCCCGTAAAACTCTTATTTCTCTCACCAAAGCTCTCCAAAGTCTGTATAAAGTATGTCCCCT
The DNA here is from genome assembly GCF_000463585.1 of Tarenaya hassleriana. NCBI lineage: Eukaryota > Viridiplantae > Streptophyta > Magnoliopsida > Brassicales > Cleomaceae > Tarenaya > Tarenaya hassleriana. The sequence continues at coordinate 22,693 of NW_010967844.1, read as the reverse complement.
CCTCTTGGACGTCTGTAGGCTCTTTTTATAAACCCTAGGCGGCGCCCCCGAAGTCCTATTCCCATCAAAACTCTAAAAATTCGAATCTGGGCTTTTTCTGGGTTTTGACTCGGACCGAATCAGTACTCTGACTCGACCGAGTCAAAACGAGATTATTAAGAATTCGGCCCAACCCATTCTTCTGACTCGGGGTGTCTGACTCGGGCATTCTGACTCCAGCCGAATCAAGAAGGAAGCTCTTGACGTATTTCATCCCTTTAGCTCCAGATTGCTCCCGTTTTGGTCCAAATCACGTCCGAGACCTGTAATCCTATAAAACCACAACCAAACCGAGTTTCGTGGCCTAACACGCCTATAATGCCTATAAATGCATATAATCCTCGTCTAAATCCTATAAAAACGTCCTGGGAATGTAGAAAAAAATAGGAATTATCAAATCCCCCCAAACTCCTGGACCGAACGGTCTGGACCACTTGTCCAGATTTATCGATGTTTTCTCATGCATTTGTCCTTTCCTGCGTGTGTGACCCTGTAGGCTCATTCGATATAGCAGTATAACCCGAAATCTCTATTCCGGATATACAAGTCATAGGCGGTCTCTAGCAAGACACTATGAATACCTATCTCGAATAGAGTTTGTTAGTGATCTTACGAACGCCAGTGATGATTCCGGTTGATGATCCTTTTGTATCGTGATATCATATGTCGAACATAAGGCATGGACAAGCCACCTTATCTGATTCGACTACTTTCTCGTTCACTGAGTTCGACTGTCTGAAATAGACGACGTTCGTCTATAGTGCGGCCACACATTGTCTCGCTCACACGAGGGGCCTAGCGATATCTCTCTCTTTTACGAGAGGTACAAATCCCATCTTGACTATCTACAATCTAGCACATGATTCGTTTCGTACCTAGTTACGTAGGACGTTTGACGTATTCAAAGCACGCAATCCTCATGTTGGATTCCGTAGATATCTCAGGTCTTAGGATCCAATCATGGAACCGCCATATGAGATTCAAGTCATGACGCTAGTCCATGTGACAATCTCATGGGGTCATTCCAGTATTCCGTTCTCCAACGAATACCTATGATTATGATCGTATCCAATACCTATGATCATCTATATGATCATCAATCACACATCATACTAGTCTTAGTATATCATTATTCCCACAATGATACATGACTAGGGAGTTTAGTATTGTTCATAACAATACATGGATTTCATAACACATAAGTATGCACAATATGTAATGAATAAAACACTCATCCATCCATAAATAGACTGAAAGTGTCAATACATCAAATGCATCTAAACAAAGCTCGCATAACAGTACATCATAGAGCACTAAACCAACATAAATTAGGGTTAATCACTTTATAAGAAGGAGATTAAGAACCTTAATAGAAGAGAGCCGACTTTGAGAACTTCTACAGACTTTTGGTGAGCCAAGAAGGTCTAAGAGGTGATCTAGGTCTCGTTTTCTCGAAGCACTTTACCGGATAGTTGATTCGGGTCCTAGCAGACAAGTTCCAATCGTTGGAATTCATCCCGAGGTGTGGATACGTGTGGAGGGCAAGGTAATCTTCCTCCCTTTCGTGGTCGGACGAACACATCAATTGATATGGGTCCCGGATCGATTGAGGTAGGCGTTCTAACGTTTCTACGATTCATACATTCATGGTTCTAGGGTTTCATATAAATTTTTTGTTTTACATCCACTGCGCAAATCCTAAAATCGACCTCTTACGAATAGGATTCTCTTTAGAGATCCCAAGAATTCTAACAGTGGTATCAGAGCCTGGTTGCTCTGTTTGATTTCGTAGAACCCAATCACGCACGTTATAGAATTTGAATTGTTTGAATCCGTGTTTGCTTTGATTTCTATGCATGTTTGATGATTGAATCTGTGGTAGATTGCATGTTTCATGTTGCATAGAGTGCATGAGTTCGAATTTTGAGTCTATAGATGAATTCGGAGGTGTTTCGGGTCTGATCGGGGCCGAGAACACGGAAAAACGTGATATGATCACGTAATCCTAGACCGTCCGTTCTGGGTGTGCCAGACCGGACGGTCCAGGGTAGCGATGGGTTTAAGATCAGTGTTCGGACCGAAAGGTTTGGACTGTCCGTTCCAGATTGTGTGGACCGTCCGGTCCAGGACCTCAGATCTGAACCAGAACGATCCCAAGTCAGACCGTCCGTTCTGCTATGGCTAGACCGTCCATTCTGCTAAGACGTCCGTTCTGCCAAGAGTGGACCTTCCGTTCTACATCCAAAACAGATGGTCCGAGACCCAGATTCTGAAAATTTTCCGTTTTCAAGTCCGATTATGCAATCGTCGCTTAATCTGGTTAACTGTGACTCAAATATACATGATTTTTTCTTACGGATGGTCCATAGTGATTGAATACATGTAACTTAATCAAGATATTAGATATGCTTGATTGAGTGGGAGCTTCGGGATTGGAATTACATAATCGAAGGATGGTCTATTCGAATTATGTAATACATCTGGTCAAGGAACAATAGTTGATCTTTGATTCGGATAGTACAATCGTTGCACATAAACCGGTTAGATCTAGGAGCTCTACGAGTAAAGCACTTGTCAAGGCCTCGATCGTACGTGTCATGGGCCATCCAAAGCTGGGTGTGTCGTATTATCTTGGTGAGGCAAGATGGAGAAATGGTGGTTCTCATAGCTTGAAAGTAGATGCTTGATCTAAGTGTGGTTTAAAATCCCTTTTATGTAATGTTAAGCGTGTACCTTCCATTACTAGAGCACTTGTCAAGGCATCGATCGTCCGTAACACGGGTCATGCCAAAGCTGAGCGTGCCGGATTATCTTTGTGAAGCAGGGTGGGAAATCGTGGTTCCCACAGCTTGAATATAGTTTAGCTTAGGTTAAGTTGTCGAGTTTGACTTGAGACTTAAATATTGATCACTTGCGTGACGAGTCTTAAATTTGTAACCCGAAACACAACTAATCCGCAAGTATACGGATGTCGTTGTATAGTGGTCGAACACAAGGACTTAAGCGATTAAGCTAGGAATCGACTAAAATTAGGAAAATTATGAAAATAAAGTTGATGATTGTTTTGTGGTTTTGAAAGTTGTAGAAAATTAAATGAGAGAAATAAAATCAAAGCAAACAATAATTCAAGAGAAGATAATCGATGGGAAAGGTTATGGGAATCGGGCTTCGCCGATCATGCAAGGATGCCGTAAGGAATTATGAACCTAGATCATGCTTGTTCTAAAGTGAGGGATTCGAAGACTAAGGTCGGGTTCGACTCTTTCGAGTCGAATACCTATCCAAGAGAGCACTCTATCCACTTTCGTGCCTTAGAGTAAAATCTCGAATGCATTAAATTCCCTTGTCACGATCCTAAATTGGATTGAACCGAATTTCTTCACATTCAATCTCAACCCATTTCAATGAATGCACTAAGAACCAAGAATCCATGTTTCCATGAAATTCTCAACTCTAAATTCTACCCATAAGATTTTCATCAAATGAGAAGCATTAAACACCATTCATTAAACTCTAGCACTCAAACCCAAACAATTGCATCACTCAATTCAACAAATCCTAGGTTTCCCTAAACATTCATTCAAGAGAGATGAGAGATAATCATGAGGAACAAAACTTCATTCAATTGCAAGAGTTTGAAAGCGTAAACAAAGCACAATCTTGGGTCCCAAGGTGAATACAAGCATCCTTACATGAGGGCTAATCGAATCCCACAAGAAGAAACTACTCACCACTCATGTCCAAGAACACCAACAAAACAAGATGAAACATAGAGAAAGAGGGGAGAGAAATGCTCAATAATGTCTTCAATCTTCAATCTCCAGCAAATCTCCTTGTTCTCCCTTCAAGATTTCGACCCTAGGTCTCAAAAATGAGAGAAAACTGTCGCCCCCTTCGTTCTCCAAGTTCCGAATGCCCTAGAAATCGCGAAAGTCGCGATTTTAGTCTGTCAGTACGCCTGGACCGATCGGTCTAGGTCCCGCTTTCTCGGCATCTTCATTCTTCTCCGGACCGATCGGTCTGCCCTGTAGTGATGCCTAGACCGATCGGTCTAGGGCCCGTTTTCTCGCGACGTGTTGTTTTCTCTGGACCGACCTTGGGACCATTCCGGCTGCATCGTCTAGACCGATCGGTCTTGGTGCAGACGATCGGTCCAGACGTCTTCTCCTTCTCTCAGCTCTCCGTTTCGGTTCCTGCACAGCGGTTTGGGTCTACATGTCTGCTGCAACGTCTCCAAATCCTCGGGTGTCTGGTTCGGCCAAACCAACATTGATTCGGTCCGATCCAAGTCTCTGGTTTCCTTGCCTTACGTCGAATTCTGTATTTCTCCTCGTACACATGCCAAAAACCGCAAAATAGTCCTGAAGAGCTGAATTGGCTCTAAAAATGCATAAGAGTGTGTGGAAACCGTTTAGAAACCAAAGGCATATTCGTGTAAAATCCAACTAAAATCCGAGCTATCAAATCCCCCCAGACTTAAATCTTTGCTCGTCCTCGAGCAAATAAAATTAATGAAACACGAAGTCTGAGAAGGACGGCGAGTTAGAAATCGTTCTTTGATGAGTTTCAAGATCCGGTTGCATGTCCACTGCTCAGCCTATGGGAGTAGAATCGAATCTAGGCTACTCTGGCTATCCTCTCTTTTCAGTTAAACTTTCCTAAGTATGGGGTTTCTATGTCGTCCTTAGTCTATCATACGAGTAATTCCAACTTCCAAGCACTCTCCTAAACCTATTTACCATTTTCCTCCTCTAAGATATGTTGTCTCTTCATTTATTTGTTCGCAAATTTTTTTTTTCTTTTCTTTTCTTCTTCCTTTCAAGGAAGTGCTAGGAGAAGTAATATCCCGAGTTCCTAGGACGTTGAAGTTGACAAGTGTCTCCGCTTTTGCGTTTCTCTAATGATCATGACAAAACTTGTCCCACAACTTAGACCCGAACCGTCGAATTTCGACGCACTCACGTCATCGAATGATTTTCATTAACGATATAGTGACAGCGAAGTGTTGAGATGTATATACTTTCTTCGCTTATTCCTACAACATTCTTTCCAAGAGACTATCTATCCTATGGGAGAAGCTTCGGGAACGGTTTTAGGGAGATTTTTAACATGGGTTCGGTCAGTCCTACTCTTTGGCATACCTAAAGACGACAATATACCCCACAACCTAGAATCGTAAGCATCAAAGAGAGGGTTCGCTATTCACCTATCATCGACAATCTACTCGAATACCTAGAGGTCTAAGTCCAAATCGCTAAGCAATCTCTAAGCAGCTATCACCATCATCTCATCATCGATCAATGTCAACTCAAAACGGTTTATGAATGTATATGCTCCTATATGTTCTAGACCTATATGTAACAAATGCAATGTAAGGCTAGGTGATGTCTATATGTACAAATGCACGGAATGCAAGTGTGGAATGCAACTATAGTGAGAGAAAAATGATGATTTTTTTTATATGCAAGTGAATGTATGAATGCACTCTAAAAAGGACTTGAAACGATGTTAGATGCTCACCCCCATACTTGAATGAGACACCATCCGCGGTGTCACATAAATCCAGAAGGACAAAATATGTGGAATAGGAAAGAATCAGAACTAAGTGGAAGAGGAGGGAAAATGAACACATAACCTTGTGTTCATGGTTAAAAGGTATCTCCATGCATTCCACTTGTGAAGGATTCCACATTGTGTATTGTCCTGGTTGCTTTGTGATGTTCACCTTCCAAAATCAAAACTCAAAAAGAGAGAAGATCAAGTGAAACTGATATGATCATAGCAAATACATAAGCAACATCAAGGCCACATCATCACATCATGTGTCTAAGTTCCCAAATGCAGAAAAGAGGTACAAGATGCATATGATAGAAGAGATGGAATGGATGATACTATCCCGTCGAGTGTCATAAGACTCTGCATCGCTGTCATCCTCGGGACTCGGTGTGCGGCGGTAGCGGGCTCGCATCTCTGCAATCTCGTGTTGCATCACATCCAGTCGACGGTCCATGTGGTCTCTGTATCTCGCGTGCTCGTCCGCCATGCGTGCATAAAGACTGTCCATGTGTACCCGAATAGCCCGGCTGTGCTCCTCAGCAAGTGCACGATGGAAGGCCTCGTACGGTGGTGGAAGCGGCGTATCCATCTGGGGCGTCGGCTGTGGGGGGTGTGGTGGCTCTGTGTAGGAGGCGGAGGCGTCCTCTTGCATCGCCGGAGGTGACGGTGGATGAGGAGGCTCTGGCATCGCCGGAGGTGACGGTGGATGAGGAGGCGGCTGATCAGCCTGGTCAAGCACAAAATGGAGGCCCGCGATAGTGAGAGGGGGAAATGGGTCCATAGGGAGTCGTACGCTCCTACGCTCCATGTGCTCGGTCGTGTATTGCCATATGTAGGCATCCTTCACCATCGTCTCTAAAGATCTCTTGATCCGAAGTGTCGGACCATCAAGCTCTGTACTCCCTTCAGCAAGCTTCTTATAGTACCCGATGTTGATGCCGACCCGTCGAGCAATCATCGTAATGATGCCGCCGATGTAGAAAGGGGCATGCTGTGACTCTTTCGAGTCACGCAGCCAACGGATGTGTAGCGCTCCTTCGACGCAATGTCTACGTCTCCTATGCCCCAGTCTGAGTCTCCGAATGAGTCGCGGAGTGGGTGTTGCAACAGCATGAGCTCAAACTCTGTCACGTTGCCCTGGTCCTTCCGGGAGAATAATCCTCTGGATATGAACATGTGGAGGTATCTCACTGCTGGATGTCGGATCATGGTTGCCTTCGATTTCCCTGCTTTCCACTCTCCTGATCCGATCGTCTCCCAGAACTCAGTCAATGCGGCGTCTGAAATACGCGGTTGAAGCATCGTGCGTCCCTGAGGGGTCCCTAGGACCTCTGCCAAGTCTGCCATCATGAGGCAGTATGTCTCTCCCACAATCCGGAATGTAAAGTATGCGTCCTCGACTGATCCGGATGTATGGAACCAACAGCGGTAAGTTGCGAGGAAGTCTGCCGTCAAATGATAGTATGTATGCTCCTTCGCTTCACAGAATCCGGTCCATTGGAGCTGACTAAGAAGGAAGTGGACCTGATCTTGCAGGCCCATGAGCGCGATCTCTGGGCTGATGAATTTGGTAGCCCGTATGCCAGCAGAAGTGCTCCTCGACCGCAACAATCGCTCATCGGGAGTCAGGTCCTATGATAACAGATCTCCTCCGACCTCCTCGATGGGCACGAGGTCTGTGAGCCCACGGATTGCATCATCGGGTACAAAGGGCCGCTCTAAGCCTGGCGGGATACGGTCTCTCATGGGCTTCGGCGGCATCGGAAAAGTATACACGATCAACCACAAAAAGATACACATGGTGAGCAGAATTAATCGGTATGTAAGGGTGAAAGAAGATGGACAATAATGTCTCACGGGTTCGCGGATCGAGCGGTGGTGAGATTAAACTGATCGAGTCACGAAATGTGAAATTTCTCATAAACAGGTGTCTAGACCGATCGGTGCAGCTATGTTTTGGTTTTTTTTTCGGAAACCCTAGACCGATCGGTCTAGGCGTCGACTTCTTCCCCTTCGAAGATTCAGCCCTAAATCCGCCATTTTTTTTCCCATAATCTCCTAATTTCTTCCCTAAATCCTCTAGATATAGCCTAATCTAAGTTGTTTTTGCAAAAATGAGGCATCAAATCCATGAAACAACTTAGACATAGAGAGGGATTTTCGGATTTACCTTATGCGCTTCAATGGAGATTCTAGAGAGAGAGAGAGATGGAAAGTGTAATACCCCGAAACCCGATTTGAATATTTAATTATTAAAAATGAATAATTAAATAGAGATATCACGAAATCACCAAAAGTGATGGAACAATATCGGGGAGAGGCACGAGGATCGTCACGTGCGGAAAGGACCGAGAAAGAATGAAGAAAAGGAAAAGAAAGAAAAAAAAATAAAAAAATAAAAAATAAAATACAGGGTTGGTCCGCCGGACCAGGAATGGTCCGCAGCGGACCAACCGCTCAGTCGGAGTGGGAACGGAGCGCGCGTACTGGGGAAAAAATATCTGACCCCGGTCCGGCGGACCAAGAATCTGGTCCGGCGGACCGGGAATCGACAGATTGCAACTCGCCAACTTGCGGTCTTGGGACGCGGAATTCGCCGGATTCCGGGGCCCACTCGCCGTCCAGTCGCCTCCCACGCCTCGAGGATGTTGCAGGCTCGCCTATGGGCCTGGGCTCGGGGCCCCTTGACCCCTCTCGCACGCCATAAACATCTCCCAA